>NW_020291008.1:600000-777972 GCF_003184525.1 Aspergillus sclerotioniger CBS 115572 | reverse complement strand
ACGGACAGTATGAGGCATTTGACTGGCTGAATCATTCTTGCGAGCTGATATTGGATCATTGGTATCATCATACTACATATAAGAGTAGAAGTTGGTAGTTTGACATGCAGAACACAGGTGGGTGAATGACACCACGTCGTATCTGCTGTGCATGTCCCGTCCTACCCCAGATCTCAAAACCCCATCTCAGTGGATCCGACATGGCCTCTGCTGAATCCAAGGCTCACGTCATCCGCTGTGTTACATCGGAGGACTGCACTGCCCATGGCATCTGATTATCGGTTGCTTTTTGCTATCCGCACGATCCGACATTTAAACAATTCGGCCTTGCCGTTCCGCATACTTAGAGGAGCATGATTCGATGATTTTGAATGTATTTCGCCGCACGGGCTCACAAATGTGACACTTGTTCATATATTTCTACTGCAATATCGCATTATATTAGAGTGGATACTCTATGTTTCTATAAACATCAATAGGCTGTCAAGGGTCTCTATTCCATACAGCTTATATCTGAAATGGCAGACGGATTTCCAACTCAGAGCCAAATCGAGCTCTGCTCTCCGCGTGGCAATGACTTTCCAGGAACCAGCACGGAAACCCTACTCACACGGGATGCCCTGGAGCTGGCCCGGGTGGGGAAGAAAGAGGTTATGAAGGTATTGATCCTCTCGAGCATAAAGGGTGCCCTAAGCTAACTAGATCGTTGTTAGCGAAGATTCCGCCTCGCAAGCACCGTTGGATTCGCGAGTAGCCTGATGATCACATGGGAGGCGATGATGATGTCTGTTCCTGCTCGGGTCTGTCGCACATCTAACATCGCATAGACAATTCGGAGTGGGACTACGAAAGTATGCGTCGATGCCTCGTGCGTGCATAGGTCATTAATGATTCTAGTGGAGGTCCCCCGGGGCTGATATATGGATACATCGGGGTGTGGATTGCTTTTTTGAGCATTTTCGTCTCTATGGGGGAGTTGGCCAGCATGATACCTTCGGTAAGCTCTGCTTTCGTGACAACAACAGTGTGACGACCTACTAATTGTCAAGGCTGGTGGTCAATACCACTGGACAAGCATTCTCGCTCCGGCATCCTCCAAACGATTCCTCAGTCACATCACCGGTATCCCCCCAAGATCATAGTCAGGTGAATGCTAATGTATATAGGTTCCATCACCATCATCGCCTGGGAGACCGTGGCCGTAGGCAACTATGTCATTAGCGCGAGCGTTCTACAAGGCACCGTAGAACTCGGCAGACCCCAATATGACCCCAAAGGATGGCATGTAACTTTTATTACCTGGGGAATTCTCTTGGTTTCCCTGCTCGTCGTCACCTACCTGGGCGTGGTTCTGCCAGCCATCGAGATCTTTATCCTAGTGATCCACATCTTTGGCTTCTTCGCAGTTTTGTTCTCTCTGATTGCCCTGGGTCCCCAATCCGATGCGCAGTCTGTCTTCTCTATGCTCGTGGACCTGGGCAACTGGCATGATATTACCCTGTCCTCGTTCGTGGGACTCCAAGGCACAGCGGTGGCATTTGTGGGTAAGTACCCTAATGGCCCTTAGAATACCAGACTCACCTTCGTAGGCATGGACGGGGCTATCCACGTGAGTTACCCCTTCACCAAGTATCCATAACATCATCCTAGCTAACACTAATAGATGGCCGAAGAAGTCGAAAACAGCAGCATCGTCGTCCCCCAATCGATGCTCCTCGCCATCGTAATTAATGGAGCTCTCGGATTCGCCATGCTAATCACCATCCTCCTCAAATCGGGGGACATTCAAGCCCTTCTCGACTCCGACACTAAATACCCCTTCATGTTCGTATTGGAAAACTCCACGCAGAGCAAAACCGCCGCCATCATCCTTTCCAGCATGCTTGCCATCCTAACTGCCTGTGCCGGATTATCCACCCTCGCCTCCGGCAGTCGCATGCTTTGGTCTTTCTCTCGCGAGAAAGGAGTCCCGGGCTGGAACTGGATTCGTCAGGTACATCTTCCATCCCAGCACACCCCCTACCCCTCCCTACATACATTCTAATTCCAACTGAATCAAAGGTCCACCCCCGAACCACCCTCCCCAACCACAGCATCTTCATCATCGTAATCGCCACCGCCCTCATCAGCCTCATCAACGTCGGCTCGAACTACATCCTCAACATCACCCTCTCGCTCATCATGCAAGCGTTTTTCGCCTCGTACATGATCCCACTCTCCCTCCTTCTCTACCGCCGAATGCAAGGCCACATTGCCGACCCGAAAGAAGCAAACGCAGACTCCCCCGACAAACCCTACATCTGGGGTCCGTTCCGGGTGAAAGGGTGGCTCGGCATCGCGAATAATATCTTTTCGATTGTTTGTCTGGTGATTATGTTTCTGTTTGGGTGTTGGCCGTTGCAGAATCATCCGAGTCCAAGGGAGGTGAATTATAGTATTGCGTTGACGGGGGGCGCGACGGTGTTGGCGGTGGTGTATTATTTGGGGTGGGCGAGGAGGGTTTATAGGGGGCCGGTGGTGGAGGTGAGGGTTTATGCTAGTTCTAGGTAAGGAATTACTAGGGGGGTTTTATGTTTTGAGGGGGAAGGATTATGTTCGTCATGATGTAGGGCTGGGAAAGGAGAGTCGGGGGTTAATTACTTGAGGAGTGGTAAATATGGTCAATGATGAAAATATGTAAAATATTGGTTTAGCTACAAGAGGAAGTAAGTAAGAAAGAATGTAACTTGTGTAGGTTAGAGGGTAGATATACGTAGGGGTGAGGATGGTCTTTAACCGCCACCCCTTCTATTATATTGCGATAGAAAAAACTTTAACCTAGACGGAAGGGTTAATGGTTAATTTCTATGCAAACATTCCATAGATTTGATGTGGCAAAAAACCTGGGTGGATTATTATGAAAGGATGTTCTGAGATGTTCGAGGTTGTAGGTATAGAGGCGCATCGTCCTAATCGGGAAGTATGGCTGAGGCATGGGGGAGGCTCTTGTCTATTAGTCTACGAAGCAAGTAGTTTCAAAGGGAAGGTAGAGATGCCAAGAAAGAGTGCGGAGGTGATCAAGTGAGAATTAGAGTATGAGTAAAAGCAATGGTAAAAGCAATGAAATATAATGGTAGAGTATTCAACTTGTCACTGAGAAGAAAACAAGTTATTAATAGCTGCATCTCACATCTATAGGAATCGAGAAAGCTGAAATGGAAGGCGCGACCGTTCCAGTTGTAGGGAGGAGTTGAAGGGGGAGGAAGCAGCCAATCAAGTCCCCGGCCCTGGCGCTAGGCGAAGCGGGGAGTCATGTGACGCACAGCGGGAATTTTGGGCCACAAACGAAAGACGGCGTGGAAAGCGTCAGACTCTTCCTGAACGACCTTCCCGACGACCCTCACGACACCCGTCCGAGTTCTACCACGACCTTTAGGTGGCATCTTCAAAAATGGCTGTTCGGAACTCCAGTGCGTGCTCACTTGCCCGATTTTTAATATCGATCTTCGGTTGCTGATCTCCATCGTGCTATAGGTCTCGCCTCTTCTCGCCGCAAGTCGCGCGCCGCCCACTTCAACGCCCCCTCCAGCGAGCGCCGTGTCATCCTCTCGGCTCCTCTCTCGAGCGAGCTCCGCGCCAAGTACAATGTACGTCGATTCTACGATTGATTCGGGATATGGGAGATCTGGAGACTTGCTGGGAATCGTGGTTATGCACGGGATGGAGGACCAGATCATACCCGATGGATGGAAAAATATAATATCGGAGGATTCGTTCTGACAGTGTTTAGGTCCGCTCGATCCCCATCCGCAAGGACGACGAGGTGAGCCAATCAATCGACCCCCCTGAGATAACCCGCTAAAATCATCCAAGGTCGTTGTGGTCCGTGGCAGCAACAAGGGCCGTGAGGGCAAGGTCACCAGCGTCTACCGTCTGAAGTGGGCCATCCACGTCGAGCGCATCAGCCGCGACAAGAGCAACGGCCAGAGCGTCCCCATCCCCCTCCACCCCTCCAAGGTCGTCATCAAGAAGCTCCACCTCGACAAGGACCGCGAGCAGATCCTCGAGCGCATTGCCAAGGGTCGTGAGGCCGTCAAGAGCAAGTCGGCTTAAATGGGTTTGAGGTTTAGTTCATACGGCAATGGCAGTGATACGCGGGAGTTCCGGAAGACGCGAACAATGGGATCTTGCCTACGATCGGGATATATCTATTGACATCGGTGTATTCTGATGAAATGAAAACGAAAAATCAATTTCCTCTACGTTCAGTGGTGTTCAGCTTGCGACAGACTATTCAAATGGAGTAGAGGGCGTATATTGGAGCATACGGAATAGGAGTCGTCATTTGGACAACTCTGGCATCTGGCATCTGCGTCTGCATCTGGCATCAGTTTAAACCGTGCACCGTGCCCATAGGGCCCTTCCCGGAACTCATTAGTAGTGGAAGCCCAAGGAACCCGTTTGATTTCATCCTGGAGTAACCTTTTTGGGCCCGTAGTTCTTCTGGATGGCATCCATCCAACTTAGTGCCAGGATTCCTGCGGGTCTGCAGCTTATTAATCGCCGGCAAAGTCAGTGTGGGAAACCCCATCCCCACACAGTCTCGATCGATTCTCTGCCATTGCCATTGTCGGTCATCCACCATCAATATCGCCATGGCCAAGTCTAAAGCAGCCAAGCGCAAGCGCAATGCCCAAGTCGATCTTCCCCAGAAAGTCCCCAAGGCTGACTCGATTTTGACGCCGCCGCCCGATGGCGCCACCCGAGAACCGAAAAACCTGACAACGGTGGTGGACGAGGAGGAACTGGACATCACCATTGAGACGCTGAGAACCCTCACTCAGTACCCCAGTCTCACCAAGTCCAAGGCATGCAAGGATCTCCGGGTGGCAGTCTATGACTTTCGTCAGGCATGCACCACGGGGGTCAACACTGCCGGTACGCTGCGCTGTTCCTGATGGATGGCGACCGTTAATCTTCGATAGAGGGGGCCAACCTGACGGCACGCATCACGGGGGCCCTGGCCGATAAAAAGTACCTGGACGCCAAGATCCTGCTGGCCGAGATGAGAATCCGGGGGGAGCAGCCCAAGATCGGAGCCTTGTGTCGCTGGGTGCGCGATCTGGACGTGGTCAGCGGGTTGTCCACCCAACCCGAAGCCCTCGCCCGAGCCCCTCTGGAACGCAGCTCCGAGGATTTGGAACTTCTGGTCGTCCTCGACGCCATTCTACGTGTCAGCACCCCGATTGATACCAGCCCGGATGCCGTCGACTCGACCTCTCCCATCGCCTTCCAGTCCATCTGGGACCTGCGCCCCTCGACCACTCCCTTGCCCGTCTACGCCTCCGTCCTCGATAAATCCATCCTGGCCGAAGCCCCGAAATCTCCCTCTGCCCTCCGCATCATCGAAGAAACCCCGGGTCCCCTCCGCAAGCCTCCGAACCATCATCCGGCTATCCTCTACACCACCGCTCCTAACGCCGTCCCGCTGGCCCCGGTCGGCCCGTCTATAACCTACGTGCCCCATCCCGCCGTGCCCGGCCTCGGCCTCGCTCTGAACGTCCTCTCCACCGCCGAGTGCAAGGCCATCATCGCCGCCGGAGAGTCCGTCAACTTCGTCCCGGACGTGCCCCGCCGTGAAGACGGCGACATGAGCATCCTGGCCCACAACTTCTACTGGGTCGTCGACACCACGTTCCACGACATGCTGTGGGCACGTATCTCAGCGTACGTACCACAATCGATCAACGGACGTCTCGCCCGGGGCATCAACCGCCGTTTCCGAGTTTACCGCTACGTCCCTGGGGCTGAATACCGCTGCCACATCGATGGAGCCTGGCCGCCGTCCGGCATCCTCCCGGATGACACATACGTGTACGATGCGTCGCCAGAGGACAAGAAGCAGAGCTCCATGTATACCTTCCTGCTCTATCTGAACGACGAGTTCGAGGGCGGAGAGACGACATTCTTCATCCCGGCCAAACGGGAGGGCACTATGAATGCATACCCGGTGCGTCCAGTCATGGGAGCGGTAGCGATATTTCCACATGGCGAGGCCAATGGGGCTTTGCTGCATGAGGGTACGGGTGTCCGCAAGGGCGCCAAATACATCATCCGGACGGACGTAGAGTACGACGTGAAGCCGTGCGAAGAGTGAAGATATAGAATGCCATTTATACGCCCGTTGGGCGATGCGTTGACGACCTTAAAGTAGTAGAGACTGAAATACTGACGGCCAGGTGATTCGCTTAAAAGTTTATCGATTTTGATCCGAAGGGCCAAGCTCCCGCGATAGGACGGATGAGCAACAGCAGACAGAGATAACAGCTGACTTGGTTATGATGGTTGCAGGTGCAGCTTTATTCGATCTTTTGGATCATGCAATGGCTCATCTAGGAATATATTTCTCACAGAATTTGGAAGGACTGTGACTATGCACTGATTTCTTGGCATTGGTCCCTCGAGACGGAGTACTCTCAATGAATTCCCGTAAGAGCCTACAACTATCAATCACACCACAGATGCTAGATTGGAGATACTACGGTGTGTTATATGACCTTACAAAATATTGTAACGCAGCATTTGTGAGAAAATCACATCATTACGTTCAAACCTGAAGAGTGTGACCCGAGGCCATACTAGAAAACCCGACGCGTCGAAATATATCCTGCCACTGCTATCCCCTTATCCGCATGGAGACTCGGGATGAAATACAATGACAATGTAAGCCACCAACTCCGAGTTTTACCTAGGCAGTATCTAGATTAGGGATACTCAATCTCATCCACCACAAAAACGAAAGAAAGAATATCAAACGAAATGATAAGCTGATAGAATCAAGTTCTGATCCAGCGGAAGAACACTACCCCGATACTGGTTAAGGTGATAAGCGATAAGCGATAAGCAGCCAATAGCCACGTGACCTCTACCTGCACATCAAAATGGGATTTTGTGTACGGAGTGCATGCTCCTAAAAATTCAATTTTCATTTTTTGAGTCCTATATATTTCGGAGTGAATAAGAAAAAAGTACATACGACCACAGGGTGTGGAAAACAGGGCTTCCCGTCCGCTCAGCCGTACTTAAGCCACACGCCGGGAGGTTAGTAGTTGGGTGGGTGACCACCAGCGAATCCCTTCTGTTGTATGTTTTTATCCATTCTTCGTTTTTTACCCCCTCCCAGCTGGCTTTTTTTTCTGATTCTGTTCACCATCAAAGTGTCAGATAAAAAGAAGTTGGAGAGAATTACTGCCGCATGCCAAACAAGGGATGATGAGATCCAGTAACAGTCTTGTATCAACTACTTAGTGTAGGTTTTGATCTGGTGATCGAACATCATACATTGTAAACGCAAGGTGTATTTTTTCATTGTGCTCCTATAGGTAATCACCCTGCTAGCTTAAAAGAAATCACTCCCGCATCCAGTTCTCTGAGTTACTATCTGGAAAGGCCTTATGGAACTCGTTCACCTCCATCCATTCCACCGCGTCCGTGAAAGTTGCAGATGCTGTATAAAACTTGTCCAGTATCTTATTGAATTCTATGATGTATTAGTCACATTTTCGTTCCAATAGGGAATCCAAGGAAAATGGACCAAACTAAAAAGAGATACCGTTATTATGCAGCGGATAGGATAGCTGCAACGAGAAAACCACATGCCTATATCTTAGAATAGAATCAAATTTGATGTATGGCAATGCCTAGTTTCTACAGCCAGCAAAGATGCATACATACGCATTTTCCCGGAATAGAAATAACATAGAGATCAGCCAGTGTCCCTCCTTCCTCGAGCCCCTCATGATAGATTTCAAATTCATTGCGAAGTAACACCTGCAACGAGATTGAATTTGGTCCAAATACCGCTCCATTTGAATCTGGAAGAGAATCAGTCATTGGTAAGACGAGTCAAAACACCTGCTTACAAGGAAGAGAACCAGATAGAATCGGATAGATTAGACCATCTTTTGCGATGTGAAGATAGTTATTCCCGAAGCCTTCCTTGCGATTGACTTGATCATAGAGGGATGATAATCGCTGTGTTTGTAAGCGGTGTATTGTTGCTGGGAAGGTGGTGTGGACGGAACTGACGGAGAAATGTCGTTGGTTGATGGATATAATTGGAGGATTGGAGATGATACGGGAAAGGAGGCGAGGTGCTCTGAATTTTCGGAACATGGCGTTGTGCAATCTGGTTGTTAGAGTGTGGGTTGTATGGTTGTGTCTTAGACAAGAGATATGAAGAGTTGGCCTTGAAAGGAAAGCAGCGGATAAAGATACAAGGTATCTAGGGGTGTATAAAAATTGCGCCGAGAAAGCTGGAAGTATAATGGCGATACTACTGGTGAACTGATGGGAAAGTTTCGCCAAGGTGCCGGGTATTCTCTGCTTTTATCCTATCATAATAAGTTAAGATGATTGTATTGGTCAGACTGTTATCCTACAGCGGCATGTACCGTTGCGCGGCGGAGAAACTTGATGAGTGGGTTTGAGCCCTACGCAACCTCAGCCACACTCCTCCACTCCAACTCCAACGAAGAAACAAAAGCAAACAAAGTCAACCCCAAAGTCACCCGAAGAACATCCATGGATGAGTTCAGACTCAGGAACGTGATGAGGCAGTGGCGCTCCAAGCCAATCATGGATAGTAGCTCCGTTTTGGGCATGTCAGCATTTGCCTCAACTCCATGATTCCTGCCAGAGTCTTGCATTAAGTCGGTTTTCAGCGGGAGTTAGGATATTATCCTGGATTTATGAATCATTTGCCATATCTATATTCTAAATGGCCACAAACTATCATACAATGTCGCCCACGAGTTAGCTAAACTGCTATTCTTTTTTCTCGGACAACTTACTTGGAATTACTGCCATGAAATGCCACCACCAGCTTATCCAGCGCGATGTAAACCTCCTCTTGAACCGTGTATATGAGATCATGCAAGACACGGCTTTCCAGCAATTCAGGAGGATCCTAGTCTGCGTGTAGAGTGCGACAAAATGATTCTGTTTCCGCGGATTGTACGACTGATAATTAGGATTTCGCAGAGGGTATTTGTGGCGATAAGTTATTGAGATCCACATAATGTCTACATGCATCTATCCGGGGTTGACGGATCAGAACAAGTTTGATAGACACCTCGTAAAAGCCCATCAAGCCATTGAGGGTTGCAACAGGAATGTGTTACCCTCCGGTACCGGCACCCATTTCATTCACTCTAACCAGTTCCTCTAGGAGAGTCTGACTGCTCTGTGTTATCATGGTAATTTACGGAATGTTACCCTTGGACGGCAGTACATAAAACGTTTTTAATGATCCCATCGAGTAAAAGATACCAAAACTTGACTTGGATACTGTTGCTACGTGGAGGGAGATGCAAATTTGAATCGGAGCTATCCATCTAGTATGACCAGAAGACTTTTAGCAAATAACTCTAGAAGACTTTTGACAAAATCATTTGGGAAATACCTCCCGAAGTGTCGGTTACCCAATACCCAGGATGTACTACGGAGTATTTGTCGCTGAAAATTAGACACTCCATTATAGGTATAATATGGAGAGAGTCCTGGGGGTGGAAAGGAGGGTTCAGGTGAATGTCAGGGACTATCCAACACGATAAATTGCCATTCACAATGTCTGGAACAAAAGCTATATAGGGAAATAGAACTCACTACAAGCTGATCAATCAAAGCAGGAACTCATCCGCAGCCAGAGGGCCAAATGCCTAAGAAAAGATGATACTGTGAGCAAAAATTACATACTGCCGACTTAAAATCGTAGGATAACACTATTATGCGACATATTGCCTTAGGCATGTACTCACAGGAAAGAACCGAGATCCTTTCCCTAAGTCATTATAGAGCCGGTCGCCAGCCATTCACCTATAATCCATCATTATCGGAAACTACCTCGTCAGGAGAAACGGTGCCTACAAAGAAAGTACTGCTTATATCCAACAGCTATTGCCTTGAGTGAATAAATTCTCCTGCATCTTACCCCCTCTCCCCACCACCCATACCAAAACCGAAAAAGTACTTACTATCATCCACCTACCACCACTCCAAAACAACTACGATAACAAATACCCACCATGACCATATCCGAGATCCTCAGAATGTCATTATACACCCTCCTCATCGCCTACTACCTCATGCCAATCATGGCACTCCCTCTAATGTATCGAGTATGGCCCCAACTCAGCCGAATCCAGCGGTGTGTGATATTCTTCGTTTTATTATACTGGACTTTCACCATCGTGATATTCCTCATCGCGGCGAGTCAGACGAGCACAGTGTCGAGTGTGAGAGATTTAGTGGGTTTCCACCATCCTTATTCTATGAAAGAGTGAACAGCTCAATGTTAATAATATCTGTGGTATCTAGATGAAAGCAATGGCGGATCCCGTCGCGGAGGGAGTTCCTGCGGGGCCACAGAGGGAATTGGATTTGGGCTGGGTGGGGGATTTATGAGAGTGATGTGGATTTCGACAAATACGAAGAGGGTCGCAGGGGCTAATATAATGGGGCTGAGTGGTCATGCGGAGGTACAAGAGGGGCAAAAGGTCTGGCCCATGCAACAACCACAACCACCTGTCGAATTTTGCCAATAGGGGATCAGGGAAATGGACAATCCCACGCTTTATTGGTACCCCCACACTAGATCACACTCTCCTGCCTGGTTGAGATGGTCGGAGGATTCTTGTTTCTCGGATGTAACCTTACTCGGGGTAAGGAGTTCGGGATCCGACGTGAGACATTTACTCGGCGGGTGTGTTGCCGGGAAGTCTGGTGGTAATCTCATTGAGATGATCGGAGTGTCCCTGTATTAAGTAGGAGAATCAAGGACAGGTGGAGACAGATGGAATGTATCGCAACCTACGTTTGCGGGTGCCCCAGCATCGGAGCCAGCGAGCGGGAATTTGAGCTGATAAGGACAGTTTTGGTGGTATTTGCTTGACTAGGACTAGTACACTGCTACGTGAAGGTTTTAGTTGACTCATCAAAAGCCAGTTGTTGAGATTTAGTGTCAGTCACGAGATAGTGCATTGTTAGTCAGCCCTAAGTCAGTGGTGTTGAATTTCTCCGACTGCTTGCAGCGAGAATGTTCCATGACGTCATTATACAGAAGACAAAATTCAGTGGCAGTGTAGGTGTAGGTATATCATTGCTGTAGCAGAGAATTTAACCGATCTTAAGTAACAGATGCCACAGCGTCATGGTACCTGAAAAGCTTTTAACCATATCACTGTGCTGTGGTCAGGAACGTCACTCCCATCGAATCAGGTGCCACGGTATAAAGTCAGCACCGAGGTTACCGAGGTTCACACACCGAAGGCAACAGCTTTAATATGATTTGGCCAATACTTCCGAAAGTGGCGCAAATGAAGTTCAGTTCAGTTCAATGCTGGAGGTAGCAAGCAGTGATGATATCATAGCATCTGAAGTGTTGACGGTGGAGATCGGGCCAGTCGTACTCCGAGTTAGTTGCATTCGGCATGGAGCGAGACAAATCACACCTTCCCGACGCTGCACGGCGGATCCAGTCCCGATGCCTTTATTGGGCGCCACTGACCCACCAGGATCCGCCCGGGCCGCCCCACACCCCCTTGCCGGAAATCCGGTTTGAGCACGAACGCGATGACAACACTGTCCCCGATGACTGATCATTCTCTACCCCGGATCAGGTTCTTATATCTAACATGGGCTGACCCCATCCGTGTCAGACCACACTCCAAGTGGTAAAGACATCAATTCCTGTTCCTGTCGATAACACCATCAATGACCTCACACCATGCACGACGAACCCCAACCCCAGCCCTGGTCTCGACGCAGTTCCTTCTCCGAAAAGGGTAAAGACAGTCAGGATGATGGCGAACCGGTTGTCCCCGCCTTCAATAATGGTGTCGATGTAGAGACACGGCCCGACGGCAAACGTGAGTTGAAAGAAAATGATTGCTATGACAAGTTGGCCTATTGCTGGCCCCGATGGAAGAAATGGATGTATCTGGCCGCCATTGCGGGGGTCCAGGTCTCCATGAATTTCAACACCTCCGTCTTTCCGAACGCCGTGACCCCCCTGTCAAAAGCATTCCACATTGGTGAACAAGAGGCCCGCACAGGGCAGATGATCTATCTGATCACCTACTCCATTGGGTGCGAACTGTGGGCACCATGGAGTGAGGAGTTTGGCCGCTGGCCCATTCTGCAGCTCTCCATGTTCCTTATCAACATCTGGCAGATCCCATGCGCCTTGGCGCCAAACTGGGGCACTATTGTTGTTTGTCGTGGATTGGTTAGTACTGCTTCTCATCATCATGCATGCATGCGCTGACTTGTCAGGGTGGAATTTCAACCGCTGGCGGTAGTGTCACTCTGGGTCTGATTGCAGATCTCTACGAACCAGATAACCAACAATTCCCTCTGGCCTTCATCGTCCTATCATCCTGCATCGGAACCAGCATTGGCGGAGTGATAGGTGGACCTATCGAGCGATGTAAGCCCACCCCCCCTCAACCCAAGTATACCCACTAACACCCACAGACCTCGACTGGCAATGGTTCTTCTGGATCATGCTCATCTTCGGCGTCGTCGTCCAAGTCATCATCTTCTTCATGCCGGAAAGTCGCTCCACGATCCTCATCGACCGGGAAGCCAAACGCCGTCGCCAATCCGGCGAAGACCCCAACGTCTACGGGCCCAACGAGCTCAAACACCCACGTATCTCCCTCAAAGAAGCGGGCAAGATCTGGATCCGTCCATTTTACATGTTCCTCCGCGAACCAATCGTCCTCTGCCTCTCCCTCCTTTCCGGATTCTCCGACTCCCTCATCTTCACCTTCCTCGAGAGCTTCTCCATCGTCTACGAGCAAGGCTGGGGCTTCGGTATCCTCGGCCAAGCCTGGGCCGTCATCCCCATCAACGTCGGCTACTTCATCGCCTACTTTTCCTACTTCCCGTGGTTCTGGCGCGACGAACACATCCGCCAAACCAGGGGCGATGATGCCCTGCCCGCCGAGCGTCGTCTCAAATGGCTTCTTTTCCTGGCCCTGCTCGAACCGATCGGATTATTCGGCTTCGCTTGGACATCCCTCGGTCAAGAATACGGTGTTCCCTGGATCGCATCGATGATTTTCTCTGCTCTCGTGGGTATCGCCAACTACGCCATCTACCTCTCCTCGGTGGATTACATGGTCGCTTCGTACGGAGTGTACTCTGCTTCCGCGACGGGCGGAAACGCCTTCTGTCGTGATCTGTTGGCTGGTATTGCGGCGATGTATACCACGCCTATGTATACCAATATTGGAAATAAGTGGCATGTCGAGTATGCTACGACTATTCTGGCATGTCTGTCTTGTTTGGTTGTGCTGCCGATTTATATCTTCTATTGGAAGGGGCCGCAGATCCGCGAGAGGAGTAAGTTCGCTCAGACGTTGGCTTCGGATCGGCAGGCGAACCATGGTCGTCGGGTTAGTAAGGAGGAGGCTGCGCCTTAGATGTGCAGTGGGTATCTGCATTATGCTGGCGTGATGTTGAAAATTGGGATTACTTTGTATATATGAGTTATGTTTAGACGACTATAGATATGCTTTATGATTGATAGAGATGCTGAATTTTCAGTTCTTATACCTCTTGTTTAACTGGTTCTTCAGTAGTATTAGAGTTTGGTTAGTCCTTAAGTACACGCCTTATACTACTATCCCCTAGCCTCAGGAACAACAAAAGTATAACATCATATGTTCCGAACAACCCTAAGTCATCCCACAACCTACCAACAAGCCCAACCCCACAGCCGATCACTCCTTATATATCAACAGAAAGAAGATCCATCAGACCTGTATACCTCACCCCCTCCCTCCACCCAACAACGGCTCCCTCTCCCTCCCCCTCTGCCTCTCCCTCCCCCTCTGCCTCCCCCTCCCCCTCAACCCCCACCCTAAAAACCAACCATCCCCACCCCACCGCCCAAACCCCATAATCCAGCCCCAACCACCCATACCCAAAATACCATCCCAGCCCGGCATCCCACACATCCGCATACACGACCCTCCACGACCAACTCACCGCAACAAGCCCAAACACGATACTCTGAGCCATCAACCCTACCACACTCAGCGCTGAATCATCCGCACACAGATCCTTGCGCTGTCTGCTCTGTAAAATGAACGCATACACGCCGAGAAAGCTAGCGAGTGGGGTGAGAAGGATGGCGTGGATGGCGACGAACGCTTCGAGGATGTCGGTGCGGGGCCAGGGGAGAGTCGCTGGTGTTAGGTGTAGGAGGTCGAGGAGGAGGGGGAGGAGGGAGGAGAGGAGAGTTGCTAGGAGGGTTAGGATGTAGATGGGGGTGGGGGTGTATGGGGTTCTGGTTCTGGTTCTGGGGTGGAGGTGGGGCTGGGGATCGGGGCGGAAGTAGAGGGATAAGATGAAACTTGGTCGGGGTTAGTTTCCATTAAGTGTTAAAAGGGGAGGGGGTACGTACAGAAAAAGGAATAAAATCCAAGTAACTAGAACTTGTATAAAATTTAACCAGTCGCCGGTGTTAAGCGGGTCGTGGGTGAATTGGCCGGCTGCGGATTCAGGGACATTGAGGGTCATGTATGTTTCTTTGGTGAGGTGGGAGGTGGCGACGAGGAGGAGACAGAGAGTGTAGTTGAGGGAAATGCCTTTACTGGATTTTTTGGTCCAAAGGGTGTACAGTTGGATGGTGATGGAGAGGATTGTTAGGAGGGTTAGGATGCTGCGAGGGGTTAGTTGGGTGGTTTAGGTGGGGAGGGGGAGGGGGAGGAATACATTCTGATGGAATCTGGGAGCTCTGAGTACGGGGCTTGTATTGGAGAAGTCATTTTGGAGGTAATACTTGCTGGAGTATGGAGGTTGTGAAGGTGTTCTGATGAGTTGACGTTGAAACTAACTAGACTTGTGGCTAACCGGATATGACTAGTAGATGGTTAGTATCGGAGTAAGATGGGGATAGTATGCATAGCTGATTGTATTTGAAGTGATTTCTAATTTGATCTATACTGGATATAATCCAGTATCTACTTCCCATTGGTCTATCTGGTGGTCATGACATCCTTCCCAGCTACACATTTGCTGGCGTTGCCCTAAGCCTCATTCACATCATGAACAAGAATTATAATTACCATCCTAATTCTTCAACCATTCAGCAAATTTATACCTATCTCCTCCCCTTTAATCAGCCCGCGTCGCATCCACCTTCCCCCTAACCAACTCCGCCAACAACCCATCCCTCTCCCTTTCCACCCTCTTCAAATCCACCCCCTCCACCCACCCATTCACCGTCTCCTTCAACGCATGCACCCTCTCCCCATCCCCCAAATCAAACCTCTTCTCCTGCATATCATCCAACCAACTCCTTAACGCCGGTCCCAAATGATCCATAAAATGCCCAAAATCCCCTCCCCCACCCAACGTATTCGTCATAATCGGGCCTGTGAGCGCCCATCGCAGACCAAGCCCTGAAGTAATAGTTTTATCTATCCCAGTTAACACAATCCCATCCAACACAAAATCCAGACACAGAGAAAGAATAGGGGAAGGAATATACTAACCTAAATCCTCCGGCGACACCACCCCCCTCGAAACAAGACTATACGCCTCCGCACAAACCGCCGCTTGAAGACGATTAGCAATAAACCCTGGTGTTTCCTGCTTCACAACAACAGGGTCTTTATCTAAACTAGCATAGAAGGTTCTAGCTGTGGCAATAACTTCATCACTAGTTCGAGGGTGAGGAACGATCTCCACGAGGGGAACCAAATGCGGTGGATTAAATGGATGGGCGATGAGAATCCGAGAGGGGTTATTTTTGCATTCGGTGATGAACTCTGATGAGGGGAGACCGGAAGATGATGATGCGATAAGGGTGTGATTGGGAGTTTTGGCGTCGAGGTGGGCGATAAGTTGGCGTTTGATGGGGAGTCGTTCGGGGCCGTTCTGGGTTGGTTAGTTGGGATGGAAGGTGAAGGGTGGTAGGGGGGTTGGACGGACTTCTTGGATCAGGTCGATGGTCGCTAGGTAGGGATCAATGTCTGACATGAATGTATAGTTCTTTAGACATTCGTCTGGTGGGCAAATAGCGTTCGGTACAGCTGCGCAATACTCCTCCAGATAACCACGCAGCTTGGCTTCAGCTCCTGGGGCTGGATCGGTCACGATGACACTGAGGCCTTTGGCGAGGAAGAGGGCCGTCCAGCTGGCGCCGATGACGCCGGCACCGATTACTCCGACTGTTTTGATGGAAGAGGACATGATGAAGATGCTGGACTAAGTTTACTTTGGGATTTGGGTGTGTCCATACTCTATATAGGAATGCCGGAAGACTTATTCCGTGCCCTAATCGGGTAATATCCCCCATCGGAAGGAAAAATCTCGGAAGTGTTTCAGGCTTCGGGAATCGCTCGGGGATTTCTCAGCATCGGATAATAAAACGGACATTTTGGGCATTCCGTCACAATGCCGAGTGCCGGATTGTGGATCGGTGGATCTGACGCCAAATGAAGGGGTGGTGTGTAGGCTATAAGTAGGCGTGCCCGGATGATCCCTACTGTCTCAACATTCAAGGTTCTTGGTCTTTTGGCTTAAGTTACGGAGTACTCACAATGACTTCCCACGAAACCACACCCAGCACAGACATCTACGGTCCCGGGACCTATGTAGATAAAACCTTCCTTCCCGCGCCACAAGACGCGCGTCGCATCTTCGAATACATCGCCAAGAGCACACCTGGCTTCACTCAGAACCAAGACCTTTGGAACACCGTTGACTTCCAAGGCAGCTCGCTACCCATCATCCCCGGACCATTCAAGGCCCCTCTCATCGCCGCAGCGCTACATGCCATGTGCGGTGTTGTCGCCCACGAAATCATCCAAGACCGTGATGGCACAGCGGCTAGCACCCAACAGGTAAACATCAATGTCGACCACGCCGCCATCTGGCTGGGAACCATCTTCGCCGCCTCCATCGAAGGAAAAGACATGTCCGAGCTCGTCAGAACACGTCAACTACCCACACTCTTCAAACGAGACTTCGAAGGCGACTTCATGTCATCACCCATGAGACAGCGAACCACGGCATTATACAAAACCAAGACCCCCGGCGTGTGGTACCAACTTCATGGTTCTCTGAACGCGGCACCCGTTCTACAGGCCCTAGGCATCGACCCGAATTACCCAGCCAAGAACTCAGACGAAGCGTACGAACACATCGCTCGACATGTTGAACAATGGGCCGCTGATGAGCTGGAGATGCTTAACATCAAGAATGGCTTCTGTGGAAGTATTTGCTTTACCCCACAGGGATGGGACGAGACCTCCATGGGGAAGAGACTCGCGGCTCATCCGCTAGTGGGATATTCTCGTCAGAGACATGCCATTCCGACGCCCCCGGTTCCACTGCCCAAGGTACAGAATGACAGACGGCCACTGGCGGGGATTAAAGTGGTGGAGTTGGTGCGGATCATCGCTGGTCCGGTGATCGGAAATACTCTTGCTGCGATGGGGGCGGATGTGATTCGGGTGGGATGTAGTCGGTTGACGGATCTTAATGTATGGTTTATACCCTGGGATTGTTGATGCTGTGCTAATGAGGAGGTGTAGGTCTTACAACTTACCCTGAACGCGGGTAAACGGACAATTGATCTGGATCTAACCAAAGAAGAGGACAAGTCGCGACTCCGGGACCTCATCAGCGGCGCCGACGTCTTCATCCAAGGGTTCCGGCCCAACGCTATCGCCCGGAAGGGCTTCGGAGTCAACGATCTCCTTGAAATGGCAGGCACCCGGGGCAAAGGAATCGTCTACGTAGAGGAGAACTGCTACGGACCTGACGGCCCCTACCATGAGAGACCCGGGTGGCAGCAGATAGGCGATGCGGCGTCCGGATCGTCCTACGTTATGGGTCGCTCTTTGGGATTTAACGATGGAACGAGTATTCTTCCTCCGCTGCCTATCTCCGATATGACCACTGGACTTGTGGGTGCGTTGGGTGCGTTGATGGCGCTGCGAGATCGGGCCCGACATGGTGATTCCTATCGCGTGACGAGTTCATTGGTCAAGGCTGATGCCATTGCCTTGGAGCCGGAGATTGGGCTTTACTCGCCTGAGGTAGTGGAGAAGAGTAAGCAGGTGTTTCAATGGGGGTATATTGGGCCTTCGTTGTTTGTGACGGAGATTCTGCTGGTTGTTATGGATGGGTGGAAGAGGGTGTTTCCTCAGTATTTTGGGGGTGGAGATGAGTCGTTGCTGATGAGCTTTGAGGAGGGGCCGTGGGGGAAGATGGAGATCTTGAGGCCGGTGGTGAGGTTGGGTGATGATGATGTGACGCCTCGGTGGTTGACGCCGGCGGTGCCGAATTGTTATCATGGGAGGAGTATTGATTGGCTTTGAGTCATTGGGGATTAGTCGGGGGTGGTAGATGAGAATGGGATTGTATGCAGTGTGCATTTCATGCGTGGATGTGGTAATTGTTTTTAATATAGATATTTTTCTCCTTAGATCACGAACGCTTCCTTAAATATCATTGACATTTTATGTAGAAGCAGGTCGGCACACTAAACTGAACATGGGAAGGAAAGCCTCAAGCTCGTGAGAATAAGCTATGCCTCTATATCCCAGCTTCCAGCCGGAGTATCGCCATCCAACTGCGCAAAGAACATGGGCCATTCATTCCAATCAAACGAATAGTTTTCCACCATAGCCAAATTCTCGATGACTTGAGGGTCATTTCCCTCAACAACGAGATCCTGCACGGGTGTGTGGTCATGGTCCATGACGACATTAGACCCCTCCACAGGGGCATAGTCTTCAATCAACTTGATCACCGAGCTACACCTCGACGCCAATATAGGATGTTTTTCATAATCCTTAAGAATGTCATGAGCCTGTTGCAGAACATCCCTCAAGCGAGCCGCGGAGAAGTACTCCACTATTTGTGGGGATGATTGGGCTGCAAGTAGATTGGTTACGGCCATGTATACATCTGGTTATGGTTAGCCACGGGGTCAGTTGCCTAAAAGGGATGTGCGTACATGAAACAGTGTACCAGTTTGATGGTAAGATGTATGCTTGTTTCTGCTCCGGGGAGTTCCTGCCGATGAACTCGATCATATCGGCTGCAGCTTTGGTACAGTTTACTTGGCATTGGAACACCACGTGGGGCATGATCTGGTCGTCTGTATATAACCCGATCCCAGACCCTGGGAGATTCTCGGGCCTTTGTTGGTGAATTTGTAGAAGCAAGAGTCGGAAAAGGAGAAGTCGGACAGAGAGATACCTTGCGTAGAATAGCATGTTAGCGTTGATCCTATAGTTCGAAAATGGTACTAACCGGGCACGTAGAACATTTGCTTCACGAGTGATATGTTTCGTTGGCGTTGGGTCTTCCGCATCCGATGGCATTTGAAAGAAAGGGTGGAGGCCGCGGGCCCATTCATTCAAAGCCGAATCAATTCGAAACAGGCAGGCGAATTTGTCGAAGAAGAGTGAGGAGTTTTGCTCCGCTTTGGTATCACCGACGATATAGAAGGTTTCCAACACGTCTCCGATGATGTGATGAAGTCGACAGAATGAAATGTAAAAGTTGACTTTGGAGGGCAGAGCCGTGTTTGCAGTGTCGGGGGGCAGCATCAAGGAGTTCAATCCTTGTTTTGCAACCGATTGAGGGATTTTGAGGGCACAACCGAAAGTCATGGAACATATTCTGTTGGCTTTAGCTTACGCGTTAGACCTAAAGCTCATGTCATACCTGTCAAGAATAACACATCCATTCCAAACCTGACGCGCAAGGTCTCGCTCTTTCGGATTTTCCATAGCCTCTGTTGTTCCTGGGATGTGCAACCCCAACTCCTGGGCAATGTGAATTGCCATGCCAATGTTTCGGAAGCATTTCTGGGGGACTTTCTCATGTTGTTGATATACCGCCGTGAGTAACAGTATCTGTATGATTTCGAAATTGTACATTTCCATCACTTCATAGGACATCAATTCTTGAGCTCTGGCGAAGAAGACCGCCGAAGAGTGATCACGGGAGAGAGGGGGTTGGCCCTGAGAGGCAACACAGGATGTGGCAAACATGAGGTTCAGCAAGCAATGCAACACCCTCTCATTCATCGCCGGTTCTCCGTCCTTGACCCATAGAGTCTCGTATGCGCCTTCAATGGCCGGTCGATCGAGCCAAGGGTAAGCGCTGTCGACGTAGTCCCAATATAGATTCAGGAGAGTGTCAGCCACCTTCCGTGGGGGGATGGCATACTGCAGGTCAGATTCTTTCCTGGGGGTTTGTTTCTCTAGATGTGGAAGTTGTTTGAGTGCTCTGGGCAGGACGCGACTGGTGTTTTCTTGTTTGCTCTCGGTATTGACTTCAGGGAGATGTACTCCCCCAGATGCCCCGAAGAGACTACCGCTGGGCACAATTGCACTGTACAAGCTCGCCCGGTCGTCATCATCAGTTGGAGGGTCATTTGGGCGTTCACTGGTATATCTTGACTGTTCGGTGCGGGATATGGTCTTCTCTCGAATACCCTGTGAACTATACAGAATTAAACCACAGAGGAACCCGAACAGGTTTCCATATACTTACATCCCTACTGATGCGGCTTCACCATCACTCTCGCGATAGATACAAGCCTGCGAGTTTCGTCTCCGTCTTGAGCAGGGACCGCATACTAAAGCGATCAGCCATATTCTCACCAGGTCATCAGGGTCCATACTTGGTCTCGCACCGTCACATTTCGTCTTCCTCGCCTTGCAGACATTACATGCAACTCTGATCTTGATGCGTTTCGGCCTTGGTCCTCTCGATATCGACTCTTGTGGGGACTGGCTGGCTTGGAATAAGAACATCATTTTGGCATCACGGAAGGGACACGATCGACTTCCGAGTTTTCCCGCAGAATTCAAGCCTTCCGTGGATGACGTCACTGCATATTCCGCAAATTCCGTTCCCAATTGGGCACTCCGATGCTTTCCTCACGTGACCAATGAAAACATGCCTTAGGAACGAGGCATAAACACAATGAAGGCAGACAGCATTGGCTGGTGCAGTAAATCCACTTCTGCCAGTCAAGGAAAAGGAGAATATACATCAATATGTGCAAAGCCTAATTGACTTGGGCTACTCGTAGCAAAATACTACAGTAAAACGTACGATTGGCATAGTCTAGAGAAAAAGAGACACATCTAGGTAGGAGGTAGTATTCAGATTGCAGGCCACGTATCGCTGCATTAGCTACAGGGTCAAGATAAACCATAGACTAGCTGAGTCACACTTGGCAAGAGGAAAGAGGGGAAATGTCAGGGTCCATTTCTTCTTTAGTCGTTGTGGAATCAAGATGGCTTTTGCTGATCATGCCTATATACTAATGTCTATCGATAGATGTAGAGAACGTGTATGGGGGTTGTGTAGTATGAAGATGGCCACGCTAAACAATATCCACCACTAAAATGACTTCAATTTCCACAATGTCTGCTGTCTTCAACAAGCACCGATCCCGCTGATATATCTATCTTTCCACCAATAGCAAAACCTGTCATTTAAGGCTTACTGTCAACAAACTACCCCGAAATGAGTATATCTCTATCCACCCCAACCCCCTGGTATATAACTCACACCCCATGGGGTGAAGTTCCAATGTTATCTCTAAAGTATTGCCAAGAGATTATGTATGTGTGGGGGGACGTAAAAATCACCCTGTCAGATCAGACAAGGACAAGCCCCGGAAGGCTGTAAACGCAAGTCAGCCTCACCCCCATGATCCTTCATGAATAGTGTTGGTTCATTCTTGGTTCGTATTGGCCGATCGATCTCTGAAGATCCTGTAGTTCTGGCCGTGCATGTAAGCGCTAACGGTGAGATCACTCTCACGTGGTACCAGGACTAGTGCTTACCCCTCTTTTCCATCTTTGTATCTTCATTGTTTTGGTTTTGTTTTCTTTGATGGTTTCATTGTGTTGAATTCAAGGTAGAGAGAATATAAAGAGGAATAACCACCGACTAAAACTAGGAGGCTAGCCATCTACCGAGAGAAATTTAAGTACCATGGGCTATAATCGACTCCTACTAATCGTGATGACAGGAGTAAAGGTCTCTGAGACAGTTCACAACGGAGGGAGGAGTAACAGTCAGGGGAAATCGACTTATTGCTAGATTTATATCAACCCGGAAATTGATATTAACCCAAAACACCATTGATCTACTAGTATGCACTACAGTTTCAAGAAGTGCTCCAAGTCCTAACATGCATTCACGCGAGCAGGAATAAATGCGCGAGTGCAAAATAATACTGGGAACTAATGGTACTTGGTGTCTTTAATTCGCCGTCGTATCTCTTTGAGTTGCCCGCGCAACCGTCCATGTCGATGTTGCATGGCATCGATCATGGACCGGGCTGTTTCCACACACAGGCTCACTTCCGCATCTGCCATTAAAGGGTCTTTCTGGAGTACTGAACAACGCGGCGAGGGTAGCGTAGAGCGATTTGTCGTTGATGATGGTTCGGGAATCGACTTTCCCGCCTGCTCGTCGGGAAGAAGAGGGCGAAACGCACCATCAAGCTGGTCCAGTAGATGGTCTAGGAGCTCCACGATCAGTAGTGCCTGGGTGCTCTGTGGAGGAGGGATAATGCGACCGCGGTAAGTCTCCGTCGTGAACGAGTCTGGTGAATGCCGCGGATGAGGCGGGATGTGATGAGGAAGCAGCGGAGACGAGTGGGTATGTGTTATGGAGTTTATCGGTGTTGGGCCTAAGAGATGATGTGAAACTGATAGGGTGACGTTCTCAAATGCAGCCATGAGACGCTGGTGGCAGGCTAGGACCATCAGAACGAGCCCGGCGTCCAACGATGAAGGCGACCTCCAGAAAGGGATATCATTAAAATGATGTGACCAGGCCGACCAGGAGCACTGGCCGTCATCCCATAATGGGGGAAGCCCAGCTGTCGGGGCCCAGAAGGGCGTGCGTGAGGTGGCCAGGCAGGAGGGCAGGTTGGGAATGCGTCGAATTAGGGCAAACGCCGCATCACAGAGTTCCTGGATGGCGGGAGATGAGACGGACAGAGGATGGATTCCCGAGAGGTTTGGGGCAGTGAAGACATGCGCAGACCGATGGATACGACGGGCGAGCTCTCCTAGTTCCATCAGCTCGTTGTCAACGGGGTCGATGCTGCTGGTGGTGGTGGTGGGAGTTGGGGTGGTGGTTGGGTCCTCCGTGACATGCTCCCGGGGTAGGGCTTGCACCGGCGCCAGTAAGGGGATAGGGTCCTCTTCAAAGGCTAGCTCGGAATCTAGTCCGGAGAAGAAGAGGGATGGAGAGAAGGGTTCCTCATCTGGATGGGTGCTAGGAGCCGGCAGGTCAGAGTCTGGCACGGTGGTTGAGGGCCGCGAACGCTTGCATGCAGGAGGCCGGCCAGCTCGCAGCTGAGGACTGTATAGGCAGATAGCACCCGCCTTTCTGCATCGAACGCAGGAGGTAGTGCCTTCCTCAGAAAGGGTTAAGTCGCGAATGCAGCGCACCTTTTGCTCGTGGCAACGATCGCACGATCGCCGTAGCGACAGATCCAGCGGGCTACTCATGGGGTTGGTGATGGATGTTCTTACTGTGACGACCCCGAACTATTCAATAGACCGGTGGCCAGCAACTGATATAGGAATCTCACTCACGGTCAGTGGTAAATCCATCATACATGACACCGCGATGCTTACAGCCAGCCAAGGTCGCTAACAGCGATGTTATGCATGTCAGCTTCTCATGCATGAGGATGAGAAATCCAGCCCAGTCACCCTTGTTGGAGGCTAACTCACTCGGGCAATATGCATGCACGGCTGCATGCAGATGATTGGGCCTATGCGGCGAGATGGATGAGAAATGCCGGATTGTACAGGGATCTGCAGATTCTGCGGCCGAAAGATAAAAAATAAGGGCTATTGCAACCCCTGTCAGACTAGAAACTCGCCTATTCCTGCCCCCCCTCTCTCTCTCCCCTCTTCCTTCTCCCCTCTTCTCTCCCCTCCCCTCCCGTCTTGACCGTCATCCCCCAACATGCAGAATCTCTCAAAACAAGACAAAAAGCGTGCCCAGGACCGAGCTGCCCAGCGAGCATCCAGGTCCCGTACCAAAGACCGGGTGGCTCGCCTGGAGCTTCAAATCGCTCAGCTCCAGGGGGGTGCCGACCAGGCCCTACTGGAGCAAGTGAATAACATGCGCCAGGAACGTTCGCAACTCCGGACCTTGGCGGATCAGCTGCTGAACATTGCCGGGGCTGTGCATACCACGCTGGTCTCCAAGGATGATGCGCCTTCGTCGGGGCCATCCGCCCGGACAAGCCTCCTGGGGGACATTGTTCGAGACTACGAGGCCCTCAAGACCACTCACCCCGCACCAATCATGCCGCTAACTGATCCTCATCCCATCCTGGTCGGTGTTCTGAACGGCTGGAACGCCCCAGTGGCTGACCAGGAGGAGCCGGTCCATCGCCTCATGGCCCATTTGCATCGTAATCTCATGCTCGAGCGGCCTCTGGTCCGGCCCATTGACCAACTTGCCATTCTCTACTTGATGCAGATGTCTCTTCTAGTAAGTGTCCTCCCTCCCGCCGATCGCGTTGTCCCATCTCATTGGTTTCATCGCTTAGATCCTGCTTGCTCAACACGATACATACCGAGTGTATCTGGGCCACATCCCTGGCTGGTTGTATCCCATGTAGGAAGCGCTCCACCCGCCCATCAGCCCTTGCGGGCCTGGCCACTGACACTTGCAGACCGGCGCAAACAGCCATCCCGCATAACGTCACCATCGACATGCTTCCATGGTGGGTTGCCCCTACTGCTGTGATCCAACCACTCCGAAGGAACCCTAACCGACCATGCCCAGGCCCCAGTTACGCAGGCATCTCCTCTCGCAGCCGGACGTCGTCAACTACAACACCCAGCCGTGCAACGACTTTGCCACGCTGACCCTGCGTAGCGTGGTTTTCGTGCCCGAATTGAACTTCGAAGATGCCTACATCGTCGGCCCCGACCACCGGCTAACCCTAACTCCGCGATTCAGGCAACTGTTTGCTCCAACCGCCCCCGTGTCGCCTTTTGCCGTCAGCCCGGACTTTGTCGCCCAGTATCCGACTCTGCGTGGCCTCGTTCCGGAATGGCAACCCCCTGATCGCCGGTCCCACCGGTCTCGACCTGAGATTCCCCAACGTCTCATCGCGCTGCCGAGTCTTTCGCCTTCCACTGACTCAGGTGCCTGCAACGACCGCCAGACACCCGACCAGCAAAATGATGACCTACGGGATACCCAGGCTGGCTCGTCCTTGACTCCGTATGCCGACCTATCGACTTCAGGGGTGGGCGATCTGACATTTCCATCCTCAATCTCCGTCCCACCCGCCTCTCCCACGCACAGTGTGTTCGCGGGTGAGCCCATGGGGAACTGGTATGAAGCTCTGGGATTCTTGGCGGAAACCGACTCTGTTCCCGCGTGGCTGCTAGAACCTGTTGGCGAAAAGGCTGATGAATTGTGATGCAATCTCATCGGGGTGATTCCTTCCAGCCACGATCAATTGTTTATTTCCTCTAAAATACATGCCCCCACCTACGTTCCTCCCATGATTTTTCAACTAGATCCTGTCAGATCTGATTACTAAGCACTTAGGGCCGGACTACCGTATGCGAGCCCGCCAGTAGTAGTTCAAGAGAGTCCCCCCTCCCCCATATCCAAGCCAATCGAACCAACAGCTGCACCATCATCACGCTGCATGGTTATGACCCACACCACGTCCACGTGTCAAAGCCCCAATCAAAAAACAAATCCCGGCCGGGAGATCAGCAATCAGACCACGCCTGACATTCAGCCGAAGCCACGCGGCGAGGAGAGTAACCGGATCCCCATTCGGCAGCTGCGGCTGAGCCGGGCTTCTCCGGATGGTATCCAGGAGCGTCTTTGCGCGTCGACCCCACCACATGTGGGCGATGCTGAAAAACAGCCCCGCTGCGTGCCATCTCCACGCATGCCTTCGCTGGGGCCCGTGCATGCGGAGCAAATTGACCATGGTCGTTATCCACGTCAAGGGGTAGAGAGTTAGGATCACGCTGAAGCCGGCCGGGAACCACCGGGCGATGTAAGATGGGAGGATCTCGTTGACGGCGAGTGGGTCGAGGTGGGTGAATGGACGGAGGTAGAGGTCCTCGCACAGCGTGAACATGAGTGTTCCGGTGGTGGTGAGGAGTGGAGTGTAGTGGAGGAGGAGTTGTAGTTGCTGGGTTGAAATGGACATGGTTGGTTTGCTTGTATGCGATGTGATGTGATGAGATGAGGTAGGAATAGATAAGACACAAGCCCTAACTTCTTTTTCTGCCTTCCCAAGATCCTTCCTCCCCCCATTTTACTTTCCTACTACTATATATAACATCCAGCCTTGTCACTGCAATTCGCTCCTCGGATGATTTCCCTAGATACAAATCCCCCGACACTAACACCCCCCTCCCCCCGGACCGGTCCGTAGCAGACATCCCCCAACCCACAACTCACAACTTACTACTCCTAGTCCCAGATCTCATCGCCTCCCCCACCACCTCCCCATCCCGAATATACACCGTCTCCCACCCCACCATAGTAACCACGTTGTGCACATCCGCCCAGGCCTCCTCCCGCGCATTGACCTCTTCTCTCCACTCCGGATCACTCAGCAACGCGCGCATATCATCCGGCGACCGCACGTAATAGGAGATGACGGCGTCGAAGTCGGCCATTTTCCATCCGGGCTTGTGGGCGAGATCGGGGAGGAAGATTTCTTGCGCGGATGACGGGGTGAGGTACTGCAGCCAGGACCAGATTAGTGGGAGGGCGAAATGGAGATACGGGGGGCAAGGGGGGGGGCAAACCTGGGTGTAATGAACCACGTTATGTTTCTGGATGATTCGAGCCGCTCGTTGGATGTGATCCTCTTGGATCCATCGCATAAAATCGGCCTCGGATACCCCGGGTTTACGGTAATGGAGGACGGTGATTTTGAGGAGCGGTTGGGGTTGGGGCTGCGGGTTGGTTGATGACATGGCTGAGCGGGGCGGAGGGGGCAGAAAAGTTAGGGCGTAGGATTGGAGTTGGAGAGGGTATTGCGGTGGGAATGAAACACCGGCTTTATGCATTTTTGTTTGATTGATTGGGGCTGGTCGGTGCATTTCATGGCCATTCCCACCGACAGGATTCATAACCCTGCAATTGCAATCCACCGATCTCCGTCCAATTAATTCTCCGCTGCCGCCGATGCCGCAAGCAGGAGTAGGACCAACTGGCCAGTCAGTCTCCTGGCTGTAAGCATGCAACGAAATTCACACTCGATTCATTCTCAATCATAAACGCTGCCTAACTAAACTACCGCCGATCGACCGATCGATCGATCCATGCCAAACACGTGGTCCAACCACCCAAACACCTTCGCGTGGAGATGCGACAACCCCCCAACCTTGGCCTGTAACCCTCCCTGGCCCACTCCCTCGGGCAGCCAGAGATCCGTACTGGCGTCCGATCGACGCCTGAGCACCTCGTAAATGGGAACCGCGCTGCTCTCCGGCGGGAAGTACATGGACTCGCGCGCCCCAGTCACCAGCACCGGACACTCAATGTGCTCCAACGGCGACCCTGTCCCCGACACAGGATGCAGCGTGTATCGAGTGAACTCGCGCACCAGCACCGCCGGGGAATCAATCCCTAGTGCGCGCATTCCATGTCCAAACTCCCAGCGGGTCTGGAAATTGAGTGTCGCGAGCATACGGAACAGCCCATTGAAAAGTCGATCGGACAAGTAGCCGTGCTCAATGGCACTCATGAGCCACGCGGGCATCCGGGCCCGTAACGGGGTCGCCAGGTCGTAGAAGGGGTCCACGGCAATGCAGGCTTTTACGCGGGGGTCTGTCGCTCCGCGGAGAGCGAAGTAGCCTCCCATGGAGGCCCCGAACAAGGCCAGTCGCGAGAGATCCAGATTCCATTCCGGGTGTGCGGCGCTGGTGGCGAACAGCCAGTCCAGGACGGCCTTGATTACAACCTCCCAGTCTGGACGGAGGTACAGGTGATGTTCGTCTCGGTGCAGCATGATGCCCTGCCCGGGTCCTTCGAAGGAGAGTGTCGCGTATCCCCGCGTTCGGGCCCCCGACGCGGCGTAGTAGTATAGTTCTTCCTGGATGGAGTCGAATCCCCCGGTGGTGAAGACCACGGGGACTCCCGTAGACGCATCTGTGATGGAAGATTGCACAGGCAGGAAAAGGTAGCCCGGGAGATGGTGGGTGGTGCCGGCATGCTGGTACGGAATGTCGACGAATTCAACGGGACTGTCCATCAGCTGGCAGGCATGTCGGAAGCTCCGAATTGCGTGGTTAAGGCTGCTGCTCGAACGCGTATCGGGGATGGACCGGGGAAGGTGATGCAACATGAATTCGCTGGATCGGTGGTAGTTGGAGGCCCTCAAATAGGCCCAAACGGCCGTCTGACGGTCGCCGGATCGACGGGCTTCTTCTCCCATTGCTTCAGCTTTCTCCGCTGCTCTTGACCAGGCATGATGCCAACTGTCGGGGTCGTTGTCCTGGATCTGTGAAGCAGCGTCCATGCACTCGGCCACGTCGGCCCCCTGCAATGGAGCTGTCCCCAGGACGCGCAGAAACTCGAAGTTGAAGAATTTCGAGGAGAACTTCATGGTGGATGGATGGAGGATGGGAATACCGTTTGGGAGGTAACGTAGGCGAGGGATGTGAAGGATGAAGACATACTGTGATGGGAATCTATATCAAATTTGAACTAGTGAACCGCAGAAATGCACCGATGGCGTTGTCTTGCTGACCCGAGTCCAGTTATCCACCGATATACTTCCTCAATCGCACCGGCCCGGTCAAATTACCAGACATATGGCGAATGCCGTCGGAGGTGGACACCAGCTGCAGTTACCATCGCTCTAAGTGTGCTCTACAAGAGTGTGCTGGTCAATGTAGAGTAGTTCTGCAGTACAGGGATTTCGATGATGATAGCAAATCTATAGCACACGCAGATCACGCAAGCGGATAAGCCAGCTTCTTTCCTCGCACTTGACCCTTCCGCAACTCCTCGATCCCTCTCTCGATGGCCCCCAGTCCGCCGTGGCGGATCTCTATCGGATGCGGTTGCAACCGGCCCTCATGCAAAAGGCCCTCCACGAGGGGAAACAGCTTGGCTGCGAAATCTCGGTCCTGGGGGCGGGCAGGTCGACCATAAACCCCGTCAAGTTTGACGGGTTCCCCAAACAGCGAGTAAATCATCAGCCACTCGGCCTTGATATCCCGGCGGGTGTATTGGATATGCGTAGGGAATGGGTCCAGAGCAATATAGTGGCCGCCAGCCGACCCGATGGCCTCGTAGCACAGCGTCATAGAGGCCGCCTCGGTAACGCAGTCCAAGACATGCTCGAGCGTATTGTTGGTGTAGTTTCGGATCTCCGTGGCACACGTCGCGGACTGGTAGTCAAAGGCTTCTTCTGCCCCGAGGGACAGGACCAACTCTCGGTGGTTAGGGGAACACGTCACGATGGGTGTGAGACCCGAGCTGTCAAAGGTCAGTTATATACTTGGGAACTCGAGGAGCGGTTGAAAGGCTATGCAAGGAGACTCACGCTTTCAGCAACTGAATAGCCACCGTTCCGGTAGCCGTGGCACCCCCGGAAATCAACACGTAGTGTGGCTGCTTTGCAGGAGAGTCGGGCATTGGAAGTCTCAACGCGTGATAGAGAGCGGTGCCCGCTGTGCCAATGGCGAGTCCCAGACTGGCTGCTTCTTCCCATGAAATTCCCATGGGGACTTTGCACGCAAGATCCGCAGTGGCCAGAGCATAACGTCCAAAAGCCCCCGTGTGCTTACCATTGGGATTCAAGCCGAAAGTCATGGCAAACACGCGGTCCCCTTTGTGAAATCGAGTCACTTCCTCCCCAACCTCAATGACCTCGCCGGCAAAGTCATTCCCTCCGACAGCACCAGGGGTGGCGGAGAAGTCCACCATCTTCCAGTCGGCGGGGTTCAAAGCAACCGCAACCACACGGCAGAGGATGGTGTCTGGCTTCACGGTAGGAACGGGGACATCCTGCGACAGCAGGTATCGGCCCATTCCTGAGGCAACTAGGGCTTCTTGTTTCTTGTTGTCCATTGGGGAGTCCGTTGAGCGGAGGGTTGGTGTGCTCAACAGCTCTTGGAGAACACTGCCTCATCCGAATAAGTAGTCTAGGATAGGCAGCTGCAGTGCCGGGACAAATGGCAGCCGCATGCAGAGCTGAATGCGCCGACTAGTGTCGGGGTGAGTCGGATCATCCAGATCCCATCGGGGGATTCTCGGAGGGTTGATCCCCGGTCCAAGTGAGTCACCGAACAGCCTCATCAGGATATGAAGGAGAGATCTGGATAGAGTGAGCTTTCGATCTCAAGCATCCAGTCATTGTCCATTCTCCGTTTCTCTTGGACTCCACTGCACCACCCGTGATGAATGCTCTGACCGATTATCAGACGGAACCCATTGCCATTGTGGGAAGCAGCTGTCGGTTTCCCGGCGGCGCCAGCTCTCCATCCAAGCTCTGGGACTTGCTCCAAGACCCCTACGATCTCCTGCGGGAGATTCCTCCATCCCGATTCAACCCCAAAGGCTTCTATCACCCCAACGGCGAATACCATGGCAGCACCAATGTCATGCAATCGTACCTCCTGGAGGAAGACCCTTGCTTGTTCGATCACCGCTTCTTCAACATTCATCCGAAGGAGGCCGAGTCCATGGACCCCCAGCAGCGGTTACTGCTGGAAACCGTGTATGAGGGCATCGAGGCAGCAGGTTACTCCATGCAGCGTTTGAAGGCATCCTCCACGGCGGTCTTTGTGGGCCAGATGACCGCGGATTACCACGATGTCCTGCTCCGAGACGTGGACAGCACCCCCCAATACCTTGCCACTGGTACCTCCCGAAGTATCATGGCCAACCGAGTGTCCTACTTTTTCGACTGGCGAGGGCCGTCAGTCACCATCGACACCGCATGTTCCTCGAGCCTCGTGGCCCTTCACCAGGCCGTCCAGAGCCTGCGATCCGGGGAATCATCCCTCGCCGTTGCTGCCGGTGTCAACCTGATCCTGGGTCCCGAATTGTACATCTTCGAATCGAAACTACATATGTTGTCTCCCACAGGACGATCCCGAATGTGGGATGCGCAAGCCGACGGATATGCGCGAGGAGAGGGGGTGGCCTCGGTGATCCTGAAGCCCCTACGACAGGCCATTGCAGATCATGATCGGATCGAATGTATTATTCGCGAGACGGGCGTCAACCAGGACGGACGCACCCCCGGCATCACAATGCCCAACGCTGCGGCCCAGACCCAGCTGATCCGCTCGACCTACGAGCGATGCGGCCTGGACTGTACCAAGCCCGAGGGCCGCTGTCAATATTTCGAGGCCCACGGGACTGGAACCCTAGCAGGCGACCCCGTCGAAGCCAAAGCCATTCGCGACGTCTTTTTCCCAGTCGACACGGCCGGGGCGTCCGAGCAGGAAGAGTCCCTGTATGTAGGGTCTGTCAAAACTGTCATCGGTCACCTCGAAGGCACGGCAGGACTGGCGGGAATTCTCAAGGCGTCCCTAGCCCTGCGGCACGGTGTGATACCGGCGAACATGCACTTCCAACGGCTGAACCCGGCCATCGAGCCCTATTATCAACACTTGGTGGTACCCACCGAAAATCAAGCATGGCCAGCTGTGCCTGGCGGAGGTCCGAGGCGAGCCAGCGTCAACAGCTTCGGCTTTGGAGGGACCAATGCACATGCCATCCTCGAGAGTTGGGAGGAACCGGACCCCCAGCTCCGAGCAACCCCCACGGCATGTGGTCCACTGACTGTATCGGCGCACTCCGAGCGGGCTCTGGAGGTGGCCGTCTCGTCGTTAGCTCAGACATTGCAGCGGCAGACTTTGGAGGACTTTTCCGACCTCCTCTGGACTCTCCAGACCCGGCGTACAGAATTCCCTTACAAGGCCAGTTTTTCCGGCTCAAGTCCCGACCAGCTCGTCCAGCGACTGCTTGATACAGGCCCCGGAGCCATTCGAGCCATCAGTGTGACAGATCAGCGACCTGTCCGGATTCTCGGAATCTTCACTGGACAAGGGGCACAATGGCCGGCGATGGGTGCCAGTCTGTATGCACGGTCCAGGCAGTTCCAGGAGTGTATTCAGGCGCTGGACGCCTCCCTTGCCTGTCTTCCAGACTCGCCCGACTGGACCCTGGCTTCTCAACTGCAACCTACGGCTGATCCTTCCCGGGTACATGAGGCAGCCATCTCACAGCCCCTGTGCACGGCTCTTCAGATCGGCCTCGTGGACCTTCTTCAATCCTCGGGGATCACATTCGGTGCCGTGCTCGGCCATTCGTCCGGCGAAATTGCTGCCGCCTATGCCGCAGGCCGCCTCACTGCAGATGATGCCATTCGGATCGCGTACTATCGTGGAGTTCATGCCCACCTGGCGTGCGGCCCAGATGGACAAGCCGGCCGAATGATGGCTGTGGGTATGAACCTGTCCGACGCGCAATCGTTTTGTCAAAACGAACCACTGCAGGGTAGGATCTCAGTAGCTGCCAGCAATTCTCGGTCCAGTGTGACATTGTCCGGCGATGCGGACGCAATTGACGTTGCAAAACACCTCCTAGATGACGAGAAGCAATTTGCACGCGTGCTCAAGGTCAACACCGCTTATCACTCCCACCACATGGAACGCTGTGCCACGCCATACCTGGAATCACTGCGCCGCTGTAACATTCAGGTCAAACCTGGTCGGGAGGAATGCCACTGGTTTTCCAGTGTGCATGGGCGCGATGGACGCAGCATCGACGACTCGGACAATCTTTGGGGGCCATACTGGGTGAACAACATGGTTCAGACGGTTCTTTTCTCCCAGGCCCTGGAGCGTGCTATTACCGAGGAGCACTGCTTTGATCTGGTCCTCGAACTGGGACCGCATCCTGCCCTCAAGGGACCAGCCACGGAAACCATCAAGACCCTTACCGGTGTCGACTTGCCATACACTGGCCTGCTCAAGCGAGGGGACGACGATTTTCTCATCTTCTCTGACGCCCTAGGTTTCATCTGGAAACACTTTCTCTCCACTCGACCGGTGGTAGACTTTGCCGGATTCCGTGCTGCGTGTGTTGGCCGTGAAGCCCCGGTACCCTCGGTGTCTAGGGATCTACCAAGCTATGCTTGGGACCACCAGCAACCGCTGTGGAAAGAGTCATGGAAATCGCGCGAGTACCGCACTCGTGCACGCCCGATTCATGAGCTTCTGGGGACGGTCAGGACACACGGCGATCGACAGGAGATGCGCTGGCGCCATGTCATGAGACTCCAGGAGATGGACTGGCTCCGGGGCCACGAGTTCCAAGGCCAGGTCTTATTCCCCGCGGCAGGATACGTATCCATGGCGTACGAGGCCTGTATGCATCTGGCGGGCGAGTCGTCAGTGCAACTGGTGGAGCTGATGGATCTCCGCATCCAGCGGGCAATCACCCTGGAGGAGGATTCCAGCGGCGTGGATGTCTCATTCGTCATTCGCCGCGTTGCTAGGAGCGACCATTCACTCACAGCCGAATATACCTGCTACAGTTGCGGAGTCGACGGCAGCGTGACCGAGGCCGAAAAAACCAACTTCTCTGGTCGCGCCATCATCACCCTCGGCAGCCCTAATCCCGCGTCCTTGCCCCCACGATGTCCTCCTCAACTCCCGTTGACTTCCCTGAAGCCGGCCCGACTGTATGCCTCCTTGCAGGACATCGGCCTCCGTTATTCAGGTCTTTTCCTCGTGGACTCCGTTCGCCGCCGACTCAACGTGGCTACCGTCACCATGCCACGCCAACAGGCCTCCCCCTGGAGGGTTCATCCCGCCACGTTGGACGCCGCGTTCCATGGGTTGTTCGCCGCATTCTGCGCTCCCGGAGACAGTCGTTTGTGGACGTATTACCTGCCCACCAGTATCGAGAGGGTGGTGATAGGAACGCCGTGCGAGCGCGTCTCCCGACACGAATCCTCAGGGTTGCTGGTAGCGGACTGCCACTTGCGATCTGCCTCAGCTAAGATCATCTGCGGCGATGTCGATATCTTCTGCGAGGCAGACGATCATCCAGAGATCCAGGTACAGGCCATTACGTGCTCTTCCTTCGCGAACGTATCCCCCCAGGACGATAGGCTTCTCTTCTCCCATACCGTTTGGCAACCGGACATATCCACCGCCGTGCTGTCTGTCGGCCATACGGAGGCGTCCCCGCGCGAGCATGCGCTGGTCGACCTCTGTGAGCGAGCCTCGTACTTTTATTTGCGTCAGCTGCGACAGACAATCGCGCCAGAGGAGATCCCGGCTATGGAATGGCAGTTCCGGTGCCTGATGGATTGGACACGCGATCATCTGCTCCCGATGGTAGAGTCTGGCCGTCACTCTCGAGTGCGCCCCGAGTGGGCGAGCGATACACGGGCTGATATCATGGCCTGGACGCGCACGCACCCAGGGCAAATTGACCTAGAGATCATCGTTGCCGTCGGAGAGGCTCTCCCCGCCATCGTCCGTGGAAAGGTTCCCATCCTACAGGTGATGATGGAGAATGACATGCTTAATCGACTCTACAAATTCGGTCTCGGGTTCGACCTCGCCAACGAGCGTCTCCGGACTATGGTATCGCAAATCTCCCATCGATACCCCCGGCTTCATGCGCTCGAGATCGGTGCCGGTACGGGTGGAGCCACAGTCAATGTCTTGCAGGGGCTGTCCAGCCAGTTCCTGTCGTACACATACACTGATATCTCGCCGGGGTTCTTCGAAAAGGCCCAGTCTATGTTCCATGAGCACCGCGGAAAGATGCGATTCAAGACGCTAGATATTGAGCGAGATCCCGAGCCCCAGGGCTTTCCCCCGCATTCCTTCGACGTGGTGATCGCCTCCAACGTCCTCCATGCGACCAAGAGTCTGGCAGACACGATGCGTCATTGCCGCCAGCTACTCAAGCCCGGCGGATACCTCCTCCTTTTGGAGATCACGAGCAACACGTTGCGCCCCCAGTTCGTCATGTCGGGCTTGCCGGGCTGGTGGTTAGGGCGTGCCGATGGCCGGCCCTGCCATCCAACCATCACGGAGGCGCAATGGAATGTCTTGCTGGAGGAAAGCGGATTCTCGGGCATTGATACCGTGTGTCGGGACTTTGATGACCCCGACAAGTACATGTGCTCGGTGATGAGCACGCAGGCCGTCGACCACCGGATCAGTGCTCTTCGTCTCCCTCTGGCGTATCCGGATACCATTCCTCGCATCGGTCACCTCCTGGTGGTGGGTGGCCAGGGGACACTGGAATTGACTCGCATCGTCCAACGCCTGCGAGGCATTCTCCGCCCTTTTGCTGAGCATATAACTGCAGTTGCAGAGTTAAACACTGTGAGCGCCTCCAACGTTCCACCGGACAGCGCGGTCCTCTGTCTGGCGGAGCTGGACCAGCCCACCTTCCGCGACATGACAGAGGCCCGGTTCCAGGGCATGCAGACGTTGTTTGTCCAGGCCAAGTATCTTCTGTGGATTACGCACGGCACTCGAGCAGACAACCCATGGGCCAACATGCTCGTGGGCATGGGACGTTCCGTGCTTCTGGAGTCACCCCACGTGTGTCTGCAGTTCCTCGACCATGATGCACCGCACGCGCATCCCTTCCAGTCTGCCATGTTGTATGCCGAGACGCTGCTCCGGATGGTGGCTCTGGATCAGGACGGATTCAAGGATATCCTCTGGAGTAACGAACATGAGGTCGTGCTGGAGGAGGGCGCCACGCTGATTCCCCGCATCCTTCCAGATGAAGCCCTCAACAACCGTCTCAATGCAGACCGTCGGCTCATCACCCAGAATGTCTCCGCAAGGACGACGACTCTCGAGCTGATTCCCACTGAACCCAATTCATTCGCCCTGCACGAGGTTCCGGGCCCGGCAGTATCTGTGAACCCTGACCTCGTGGACATTCAGGTCCAGTACTCAGCCCTGATGCCCTTTCTCACCCAGGAACAGTGCCCGGCTGTGGTCAGTGTCGGGACGCTGGTTGCCTCAAACCGTGCCGTGCTGACCTTGTCGGGGTCTAATCGCTCCCGGCTGCGCGTGCCGAAGGCCGATGTCTTTCCCTTGGGGGGACCGTCGCCGGATGATGGGATGCTGCAGTATCTGATGCGACAATTGCTGGCGGAGGTGATCCTGGAGGGTGAATCCAGTACAGATGGCACCATCTGGGTGCACGGTGCAGATGACTACCTCGCACCTGTCCTCGAAGCGACAGCCAGGACAAGAGGTATCCCCGTGTTCATGAGCACCTTGTCACCGGATGTCGCGCAGCAGACCTACATTCACCCCTACAGCACGGAGCGGGATATCGGCCGGATCAAACCCACCCGAATCCAAACCCTAGTCCATCTCGATAGCAAACGTTACCCTGCTCTCGATGTTCACCTGCGCCGGGTGGCACACAATGATGGGGCTAAAGTGCGAGAGATCCCGGTCTATCGCAATAACACTCCGCTTGCTATACCAATGGACTGGGTCACACTACGTGCTTTCGCCAGCCAGTTCTGTCAAAGCCCTGATCTAAAGCTTGATGTCCCAGCAATCGGCTTTCCCGGCCCAGTGCCGGTGCCAACCCTAGTCCAGGATGCTGGTGAATGGGCCGGTCTACAGGTCATTGACTGGACAGGACCTTCCACACTACCAGTGCCGGTCCAGCCCCTGGACGCACGGGGTCTCTTTGCGGATAACAAGACGTATTTCCTCGTCGGTCTAACGGGGGAATTGGGACTGTCTCTATGTCACTGGATGGCCCAGCACGGGGCTCGGTACCTGGCGATAGCCAGTCGGAATCCACAAGTCGATTCGATGGAAATCTCCAGTTTAGAGCGCGCCGGGGTCCAAGTCCGCGTGTTCTCTCTGGATATCACCGACAAGGCCAGCCTGCGCGGCGTCTACGAGGACATTCGCGCCACCATGCCCCCGATTGCGGGCGTGGCCAATGCTGCCATGGTGCTCCGGGATCGGTCGTTTGACAATATGACCTGGACGGACTTTGAGGTTGTGCTGCGGCCCAAGGTCCAGGGCAGCCAGAACCTGGACGAGCTCTTCTCCGACACTCCCCTGGACTTCTTCGTCCTCTTCTCCTCTCTGGCCTGCGTCATTGGCAACCGCGGCCAGGCCAACTACGGAGCCGCCAACATGTTCATGGCTACTCTCGCTGCTCAGCGGCGCAATCGCGGCCTCGCGGCCTCGATCCTGGACATTGGCATGCTTCTGGGCGTGGGCTATGTGGCCCGCACGGGGGAACAGTACGAAACTCAGTTGAAGCGCTATCGCTACATGTCCTTGTCCGAGCCGGACTTCCACCACATGTTCGCCGAGGCTGTTCGCGCTGGACACCCCGACTCAGACCATCCTCCCGGCTTGATTACAGGGCTGGAACGGACCAATTTGTCGCGGGAGGAGGCAACTGCCCCATGGCATCGGAACCCTCGGTTTGCGCATTATACCTACGATGACGCGGAGGAGTCCAGAAACGGACAAGGGGGGCCTGCTGGCGAGTCCCGCGCGCAAAGCTCCTCCGCTCAGAGCCTGCGGACCCAGTTGGCTCTCGACGTGGATCACGATCAGGCGCTCGGCATCCTGGAGGCTGGGTTTTCAAGAAAGCTTCAACTTATCCTGCAGGTTTCCGACGACAGCATCGATCGCGTGCGGCCCTTAATGGACCTGGGGATTGACTCCCTCGTGGCCGTGGAGATTCGCTCGTGGTTCCTCAAGGAGCTGGCTGTCGACATTCCTGTGCTTCGCGTTTTGGGTGGTGCCTCCCTGTCGGATCTGTGTAAGGATGTCCTGGCCAAGCTGCCCGATTGGAATCAGGCTCAGGCCGCATTGTCTCCAGCCCACGCCTTGTCCGCTGGTTCGGGGACGGCATCCAACTCGGACGCTATTGAAACCCCTGCCGAAACTGACTCGGAAACCTCTCGCGACGACGAGCCCGGGGCTTCTCCATACGAGCGGACGGGTGAGTTGACTCATGCTCAGGCCCGGCTCTACTTCCCCAGTGTTTTTCTACAGGATAAATCCACTTATAACGTCGTTTTCGCCGGCACCCTGCACGGTGCCCTGGAGATCGACCGTCTGAAGGCGGCGCTCCACCTCGTTTCCCACACACATGAGACCCTACGCACCTCTTTCTACATCGCCCCCGGCAAGGGTACCGCCACCCAGAGGGTGAACTTGAAGTCGGGGATCGTCTTGAAGCAGAAACACATTTCCGACACGTCCGAGCTGGATGCGGAACTGAAGGCCTTACGAGGGCACGAGTTTGATCTGGAACAGGGCCAATTGATGAAGGTGGTTGTGCTGACCTCGCCGGACTCGGTGCATCGGATTCTCTTTGGCTACCATCATATTGCCCTCGACGGGGTAAGCTGGCTCCTCTTCTTGCAGAACCTGCACCAGGCATATACTGCACGAAATCTGCCTTCTGCGCCCCAACAGGTGATTGATATGGCTGTCAAGCAACGAAACGAGCGGGTGCCGGCTCGCCTGGGAAGTGAGCTGCGTTACTGGGCTGACCGATATGCCGGTTGCCTGCTGGAGCCCGTACCCTTATTCCCTGGGGCTCGGGTCAGTTCTCGCCAGATCCTCACGGCGTACGACACTGAGACCTTCGATATCCGTCTCGACCATCAGCTGGCTCAGGTGGTCCGCACGAGAAGCTCCCAGCTACAGATGACCTCGTTCCATTTTTACCTGGCTGTTCTGGCGGTCTTGGTCACACAAACCTTGGCCGTGGACGATTTCAGCATCGGCATCATGGACGCTAATCGCGTGGATCCGCTTGATTTGCAGACGCTGGGATTCGTCCTCAATCTCCTACCGATACGCTTTCAGCCCGAACCCCATCAGCCCTTCACCACGCTGGTCCGTCAGACTCGTGACCAGGTGTTAGGTGCATTGGCGAATTCGCGCGTGCCCTTTGATCTCCTCCTGGAGCATCTCCAAGTGCCCCGATCCGCTCAACACAGCCCGCTGTTTCAGGTGGCCTTGAATTATCGCATGGGGGACTCCTATCACACGCCACTTGGCGAGGGTTATATCGAATGGACTCGCGCACTGGGTTCCGGGAATCCGTATGACCTGACTGTCGACGTCACCGAGACTCCCGAGGACGTCACGTTGGTGTCCTTCACCACGCACCGATATCTCTATGGGCCCCGGGAAACCCGCCAGCTAATGCAGTCCTATCAGGCCTTGTTGGAGCAGCTGGTTGCCGACCCGTCGATTCCCATCTCTCAGCCCTCCGTCACCATTGACCCTCCCCGAGCGGTCCATCAGGGTCCCCCGCTGGCAGTTGCCTGGCCCGAGACTCTCGCTCATCGCATCGAGGACATCTGGACCACCCACGCGGAGTCCACCGCCATTATCGACGGGTCTGGGGGGGTGTTGACCTACAAGCAGATGGCACGTCGAGTTATGCAGATATGCCATGCTTTTGAGGAACTGGCCATCCCCCACAACAGCTACGTGGCCATGCTGATGCACCCCGGCCCGGATGTGGTCTGTACTCTGCTAGCCATCATGCGCCTGGGCCATATCTACGTGCCCCTTGACCTCCGCAATCCCCCGGAGCGCTTGAGGGCCATTGTCTCAGATTGTCAGCCAGCGGTGATCATTGTCGACGCGGCGGCCGAGCAGGCCCGTCATCTGGCAAGTAGCAACATCCCCGTCGTCGATGTCACGCAGTTCCAAACGGCTGGTCTTGGTGACACATCGATCCCCAACCGTGCGGTGGGCAGCCAGCCTGCCTTTGCCCTCTACACCAGCGGCTCGACCGGACAGCCAAAGGGTGCGCTGCTGACACATGCCGGCTTCGTCAACCAGATCGCCGCCATCACAAGCCTCTACGACGTGCACCGCGAGGTCGTGCTGCAGCAGAGCTCGCTCGGATTTGACATGTCGCTCGAGCAGATGTTCATCGCTCTAGCCAACGGCGGCACCGTCGTGACCGTCCCGCAAGAGGCCCGCGGAGACCCAGCCCAACTGGCCAAGCTGATGCTCACCCACAGCGTCACCTATACCGAATTCGTACCCTCGGAGTACTTGGCCCTCCTCAACTATGCCGCAGCAACCCTTCGTCGCTGCGTCTCATGGCGACTGGCCTTTTCCGGGGGTGAGAAGATATCTCCTCAGCTACGCCGCGCCTTCAGGCGTCTAGAGCTCCCGGACTTGCAGCTCATCAATGTCTACGGTCCAACAGAGATCACCTTGTCCTGCAGCCGGGGTCTGGTGTCCTACTCTACCGACGGCGAGGATGAAACTTCCGTGGGCCAGATCCTACCCAAATACACAGTTTCCATCTTGGACGCCTCCCTGCAGCCAGTCCCCCCGGGCTCTCCAGGCGAGATCTGCATCGGGGGCATCGGGGTGGCGGTGGGATATCTTAACAAGCCCGGGGAGACAGCCCGTCGCTTTGTGCCCGACCCCCTGGATTCCTTGATGACTGTCTATCGTACCGGAGACCAGGGCCGCATGGCAGAAGACGGGACCCTACACTTCCTGGGTCGTCTGGACGGCGACAGCCAAATTAAGATCCGGGGCATTCGCATCGAGTTGGAGGACATCGCCCAGACTATCCTGGCGCAGGCGTCCACGACCCTCCTCGACGCAGCTGTGTCCGTTCAAGGCACCGCGCAGGCTCTAGTGGCCTTTGTTGTCTTCGTCCCTGACTTTGCCCCGTCAGACCGGACGGCCTACCTCGAGGAGCTTCGTCAGCGCCTGCCTCTTCCCAGCTACATGCGTCCGGCCTGCCTGGTCCCCGTCGACGACCTGCCCCGGAACCCTAACGGGAAGAGGGACCGTCGGGCCATCGACCAACTGCCCATTCCCATTGGGTGGTCTCCAACCCCAGACTCCGGTCTGACTATCCTAGACGAGACGGAACAGCAGGTCAAGAGGGCCTGGGAGGAGGTCCTACCACCGTCATCCACCGCTCATGCCTCGCTCACCATTGGGCTCGATACCGACTTCTTCCAGGCGGGGGGAAACTCACTATTACTTCTGCGTCTCCAGGCCGTACTAGCCACGACCTTTGGCACGTCACTGGGCCTGCCCGAGCTGTTCCAGGCCAGTACCCTCCGCGGCATGGCCCAACGCCTCGCCTCGTCCTCTACCGTCACCAGCACCTCCCTCATCGACTGGGATCGGGAGCTCAACTCTCTCTGCGATGGTCTCCCGAGCACAGTCAGCGCCTATCAACCCACCAGCCGTGACGACCAGCTGATCGTCATCCTCACCGGCGCGACGGGGTTCCTGGGCCGCCACCTGCTGCAGCAACTAGTCGATCATCCCCGCGTGCATCGCGTTCACTGCATCGCCGTCCGCAAGCATGACACCCGCCAATCCCTGTCAGTCCGCAGCCCTAAAATAATCATCCATCCCGGCGATCTCCAGGACCGCGACCTCGGCCTCGCGGCAACCACGCAACGCACCCTCGCCAACACCGCCCATCTGATCATCCACAACGGCGCCGATGTCTCTTTCCTGAAGACATACACCACCCTCCGACCCGCCAATGTCCTATCGGTCCGCTCACTAGTGGAACTTGCCCTCCCGCGGACTATCCCCATCCACTTCATCTCCACGGCCTCGATCGCCCACTTTGTCCCGCACAACGACCTGGACACGCCTCTCGCCGAGACCTCCGTGTCAGAGTATCCCCCGCCGGCGGACAGTCCGGATGGCTACGCCGCGTCCAAGTGGGTCAGCGAAAGCTTCCTGGAACGGGTATGCCAGGACCGAGGACTCCCGGTGTGCATCCATCGACCGACCAGTCTCGTGGGCGTTGGGGCGCCGGCCACCGATCTGATGGCAAATCTGGTGCATTATTCCGGCTTGCTGAAGGCGGTTCCGGCACTGGATGGGGAGACTGTGGGCGGGGCGCTGGACTTGGTGCCGGTGGGGGATGTGGCTGGGGAGATTGTACAGATGGCCGTGGAGTTGGAGTTGGGGTCAGAGGCAGTGTCGACGGTGCGGTTCGTGCATCACTGTAGCGAAGTGAAGATTCCTCCGTTTCGTCTGAGGGAGTATCTGGAAGAGGTACATGGGGGGGTTGTGTTCGAGACACGCCCGCTTGAGGTTTGGATTGAACTGGCTCGCGCGCAGGGATTGTTGCCCCTGGTGGCGGATTATTTGGATAGTATGTTGGGAAGGGGACAGCGGGTGATGCTGCCGGTGGTGAGACGGGGGTGATATGTTGAGTGGTTCTTGTGTATATTTTATTGTGTGGTGGTTTTTGTTCTGTAGGGGTTTGGGTGATAGGGTGTGCATCTGGAGCAGACCAGGATATGTCTAACGTGATGCCTACTTGTTTCAGTTTTATTTATGACCAAACGCTGCTCTTTGTCTACATGTCTAGTCTCAAAGATATACAAGTTCTGAGTTATATAGAAACGATTAGGGTTTGGTAAATTTTGATTCAAGTGAAAATAATAGAAATGTAGGTGTTTATTATTATAGGTCTAAGGATACTTTTATTGGATTAATGACACTTTTAATAGTGGTCTATCAACCATTAATAAGAAAAGAACGATTTAAAGTACGGAGGGTTGCTTCTGTATAGAAGAGGCAGGTGATGCAGACATGATTATAACTCTAGTGCGCAACGTCTGCCCGGAGTGCGAGTTTTTGATCTATATCCCATATGTCGCACTATTATCGCAGCTGCCATGTCCATTGTATCTCCATTGCACTGTCCGATTGACTCGTCTCGGACCATTTTATATCATCCGACCGACCCCCGAAACCCACCGACAATCCACCGACCGTCTCATTCCTATAAAGACAACACACCCATACACATCCCTCATTCCCCCATCATCCACCCATCATGGGAAACATTCTGTCATCCTGTGCCAGAGACCAGGCCAAGAGTCGGGGCTCCGACAACACCACCCCTCCTCCCCCTTCGTGGAAAGCCCTGACTCCCTCGACTCCTGCAACCAGTCAATCTCTTCCCCGTCCCCTCAGCAACGAGAAGAAGCCCCTGGAGGAAACCCTCGCTGACATTCCCATTCCCATTCCCGATCGATACCATTCTGAACCGCACGCAGTCCGCATCATCCATGTCGGGGCGGGTGCGGCCGGCCTGTTTGCAGCCTACAAGGCCGAGCGAATGCTGACCAACTACGAACTGGTCTGCTATGAGAAGAACGCCACCATCGGGGGGACCTGGCTGGAGAATCGCTATCCAGGCTGCGCGTATGCCTTTTTCTTCTTTCCTTCCAGCCCTCATCAATGCTCACTCGTTCTAGCTGTGACGTTCCCTCCCACATTTACAACTACTCCTTCGACCCCAATCCGAACTGGTCTTCCTTCTTCTCCCCCAGCGAGGAGATCCAGGCGTACTTTGTTCGCTTTTACGAGAAGCACCAGTTGCAGAAATATATGCGCTTCAATACTACCGTGCGCGGCATCGTCTGGCACGATGCCAAAGGACAATGTGATCCCCCCCAACCCTCCTGGAAGGCATCATGTCATTAACACAGTTCCATGCAGGGGAGGTCGAATTAGAGCGCAAGGATGGCTCGCGATTCACCGATTGGTGCCATGTTCTAATCAACGGAAGTGGTGTTGTCAACAAATGGAAATGTTGGATCCCTCCCTCCCTCCCTCCCTCGCTCGCTGCCTTCCACTAACCCAACCCAACCCTAACAGACCCCGATATTCCCAACCTCGAGCAATACCGCGGCACCCTCGTACACACAGCCAACTGGGACCCAGACATTCAATGGAAAGGCAAATCCGTCGCGGTGATTGGCTCCGGGGCCAGCGCCGTGCAAGTTCTACCCCAGCTAGTCGATGACGCAGCCTCACTGGTATGCTTCGCGCGTAACCCAACCTGGATCATCCCCAACGTGCTCAACGTCGACCCCGTGCATCCCGCCGGCATGCCCGCCGCTGCCTACGGCAAACATCACTACGTGGCCGAGGAACTGCAGCTCTTCCGCGACAACCCGCAGGCACTGCTCGCCTACCGCAAGCAGCTTGAAAGCTCCATCATTCACCTATTTCCGGGGTTTCTGCGCGGTAGTCCGCTGAATGAGATGCTCAAGCAGCAGATGCGTCAAGTTGTTGAGGCGCAGCTCGGGGGCGAGGGTAATCGGGGCCTCCGGGATGCGTTTCTCCCTACCTGGTCCCCAGGATGTCGGCGCATTACCGTATGTTGATTATTATATTCCACGCCCACGAGGGTTCAGAGTTCAATACTAATCACAGTCACAGCCATCTGACACGTTTTTACAATGTTTCCAAAAACCCCGTATGTCTACCCCTTCCCCCGATAAGAGACACATATCAACCAACCCTAATACTAACGATGCTAGACGTGACCCTCGACCGTAACCACCTCGCCAGCTTCACTGAACAAGGTCTCCGAACAGCAAACGGCACCGAGTACAAGTTCGACATAATTGTCTGTGCCACGGGATTCGACATTCAATTCACGCCCCATTTGTAACCCCACCCCCCATTCCTCCTCTCTCCCTAACCACCCATCTCCTAACCAACCAACTAACCAACCAACCCAGCCCCGTCATCGGCCGCAACAACACCCCCATGCAACACGAATGGCGCGAAACCCCCAACCTGTACCTCAGCATCACGGGCCCCAAATTCCCCAATTACTTTGTGATCAACGGACCCCGCGGGAACTGGAACCAAGGAAGTACCTTACCATCTGTAAGTCCCCCCTTTCCCAGCCCTTACCCCCACACACTTTGCTCCAAGGTCCCCTTCCCACCTAACCTAATCCCTCCCAGCACGAAACCCAAATCAGCTACGCCCTGCAATGCGTGCATAAAATCCAAACCGAGCATCTCCATTCCCTCGAGGTGCGCCAACACCCCACCACCGCTCTCAACCGATGGATTGATGCCTGGCATGCCCAGAAATCCATCTGGGCGGAACCCTGTCGGTCATGGTATAAACGGAATACGGCGGATGGGAGAGTCTATGTGTGGTGTGGGAGCATGCCGCATTTGTTGAAGTCGTTGAAGAGGCCGCGGTGGGAGGATTATCGGATTAGGTATTGGGAGGAGGAGGAGGAGGAGGAAACGGGGCAGGGGAAGGAAGGGAATATGTGGGCGTTTTTGGGCAATGGGACGACGGTCTTGGAGGAGGGGTTTCGGAGGGGGTTGGAGGTGGATGTGGCGCCGTATATTAGGGCTGAGGATTCGGAGTGGGATGTTGAGATGTTGTTACCGCCGGTGGTGGAGGAGGTGGAGGGCGGGTCTGGGTAGGTTGGGTTGCTATATATACTATACTATACTAGTGGTAGCTCTGATGTATAAGGGGATTAGCATATGGAAAGGATGACTATCTAGACAGGAATTCTAGCCTCTTTGGTAATTTTCCCACCTGTAAGACCCACCTACCAAAACATATATCTCTGTTTCAGAGTCTTTAGACATAAAATGTCATTCTACGTATTACCATGAAAGGCATACCCCCAGGGCAATGCAATACCAATATATTAATCAACCCATCTAGTAAACACACACGCACACACATACTCTCTCTGTCTGTAAAGACAAACCCAAAATCAATCACTCCCCTCTTCCACCTCCCTCCTCTTCTCCTCCTGCAACCCAAACTCCGTCTCCAGATGTTCCCGCATCGGCACCTCCTTCAACACAAACGCCACCAAAAACCCCAGAAGAGCAAACGCGAGACCAACATACCACACAATGCGCAGGCTATCCACATACACGCCCACCACAGCGGCCTTGACCCTCGGCTGATCATTCAGGGAGGTTATGAAGGACTTGGTGGCCAGCTCGTATGCACCCCCGTTCGCCAGACGAGCTTGTAAGTCTGGATCTCCGCTCAACCTCGACGGAAGTAACCAATTGACTTGGCTATTAAACACTGCAGACGGAATAGCCACGCCCCAGATGCCGCCCAGACTGCGGAGAAAGGCCCATGTGGCTGTGGCGACGGCAACGTCAGCCTCGGACAGGGGCGCTTGGAGGGCCGGTAGGGTGGTTGTGAGGAGAGTGCCGACGCCTGCGGCGCCGAGGATCTGAAACCCGACCCAGTCACCCTCGGAAGAGGAGGCGTCGAGGAGGGTGAAGAGGCCGCAGGTGATGACGAGGAAGGCGAAGCCGACGAAGTGGAAGGGTCGGTAGCGGTTGATGGTGGAGAGACCGCCGCCGGCGATAATGGCGAATGGGATGCCGGTTACGGCGCTGGGGAGGAGGTCGACGCCGGAACGGATCGGGGAGGCTTCTTTCACGGCTTGGAAGTAGACGGGGAGGAAGTAGGTGATCCAGTAGGTGAGCATGGCGTGGATGAAGGTGAGGCCGAAGGCACCGAGGGAGGTGCGGTTGCCGAAGAGGCGGAGGGGCATGGTTGGTTCGTCGGTGGGGAGGAGAGTCGAGGCTTCTAGGGCCAGGAAGGAGATGAGGCCGAGGAGTCCGAGGATCAGGGGCACGAGGGTGCGCCAGGAGGACCAGGGGTGGACGGTGCCGCCCCAGGTTAGGGCTAGGAGGATGGCGACGACAGAGGCGATGAGGAGGGCGTTACCGATGAGGTCGACGCGGCGGAGCATGTTGCGGATGGAGTCTTTCTTGTAGTTGACGTGGAGGAAGGGGACGAGGAGGAGGAGTGCGGCACCGCAGATGGGGAGGTTGAGGTAGAAGATCCAGCGCCAGGTGACGCGTTGGGTCATGAGGCCACCGATGACGGGGCCGAGGGAGAGGGCGACGGCGAAGACGGAGAAGATGACGCCCATGTATTTGGGCCGCTCGCGGAGCGGGAGCAGATCACTGACGATGATATCGACCAGGACGTTGATGCCGCCGCCGCCGAGGCCTTGGATGGTACGGCCGGCGATGAGGGCTCCGGTACTCTTGGCTGATCCTGAGACGGCGGAGCCGACGGCAAACAGAACGACGGAGAGAATGGTCAAGCTGCGACGGCCGAAGATGTTGGCGGTTTGGCCGTAGAGGGGTTGGAATGCGGCCATGGTGAGCATGTATGCATTGGAGATCCACACGTAGGAATCGCCCGAGTTCAGGTCCTGGACGATGGTGGGCAGGGCCGTGGAGATGACGGAGGCGTCTAATGCGGAGAGTAACGAGGTGACGGTGAGAGCTGCAAATATGGCCTGTTCCGGGTTAGATGTGATCATGTAGCTGGGAGACGCTTAAGAAAAGCTTACCCAGAACCGCCAGCCTTTTTTAACGGGTGGCGGGTTGTCCATCGGCGGGGAAGGAAGGGATTTTTTGGACATGATGAGTGACAGTGTTACTGAATTACATGGAGACCAGACCGATGCTTGGGATTCACTTTTATACGGACTTGATGCAGGGATCCTACCTGAGTCAGGGCTGAGTGGGGCACCTGACATTCTGACACCAAACCGGGTGGGTTCCCTGACTCAGGAAGCAGGACGGTGATTGGTGGGTCCACATTCAACATCTGAACACGAAGCAAAGTAATAAAATCTCCATAGGAGACAGCTGCAATGCTATATTGATGACAATGGAAAATGTTTGATAATTATCTACTATCTTCTATAATATATTCATCTGGTGCGCAGATTCTTAGGCGATGGTACTGTCTAGATGCAGTTCACAGGTGCGGTGGTGGATATATATTTTGCAACAATAAAACTGTTGGGGTATGGAACGAGCTCTATTGAGGGGAATCAGTTCTTTGATTTTATCACAGCCTGCTGACTGTCACCGATTAATAATAATAATTAGACTTTCTGTTATATCGTGAGCAGCTCCAAGTGTATTCCCTCCTGAGCACAGAATGTATACGTAATCTCCAACCCGGTCTCACACGGTCCCCTTGGGATATGTGTATAAGACAATGCCTCGACCCTCTGCCATATCGGAATCTGTTCCATGCACTGTACCATGTGCTCTTCCCCCGCCGCCGCCTCTTCAATTTCAATTACCCGCTGCACCACCCTGGCCGTAGTGATGCTATCCCAAGCCCCCTCCCGGATGACTTGCCATCGCAGAATACTCAACACCTCACGACGAACAGTAGGATGCCGGCACTTGACCCCGATTATGTAAAGAATGGGGATAAGTCCGATCTCTGGCGTAAAAGTCGGCTTTGACGATCCCGAATACCGCTGATGCGCCGCGGATACCTCGCCCGCTAGTGCGACGCATTGCTGGAACAGGGGCAGGAGATTGTCATACTCCATTTCTCGGCCAGGTCCATAATCATTGAGGAGAATCCATGCGATGGTATGTTGTAAGCGCAGGAGTGATACGAGAAGGTCTGACTCCGACGGGCTGCCTTGTTGCAGGAGGTTTTCAAAGAGACCCAACCACGTTTCTAACTGCCTGAGAATATTGTCATTGTGTGCAGAATGTAACGGCGGCATCGTACCCATCAGGGACATTTGTTGATCGGTGTTGCGCATTCTCATTACCTGAGCGACGAGAACCTGGAGATGGTCGGCAGCTTGGTCGAGTGACTGAAAGGTACTGTCGAAGGGCATGAATGTGTCTTGGATGTTGGCTGGAGTCCAGTCAACCAGAAACATGCCGGCCTGCATGTCAAGACGACGGATCTGCTTGGCGACCTGGCAGATAATCGCATGAACTCCCGGGGATTGGTTATGGCAGCTGTTCAATGTAGCGCTGTCAATGTTGTGTGAGAGTGCCACACCTCCGCGCAGGTGCTTCAGTGCTTGCACATTGTCACCCGCCAGATGATCGAAGCAGGTAAAGAGATAACAGACCAGAAGTGTAACAACTCTTGTTTCGGCGCTGTCTCCAGCTTCCGGGTTCAGCAGAAGTTGAATGGCGCGGTTATAATGAAGCAAAGGAGCCTTATCCGGTAGGTACACCTGGTTGTTAGAATGACGATCCAGGTAGATTTGGTGCATCAAGGCCAGAGCCATGGCAGCATGTCGCACTGATGGGACTGTCTGGGCAAAGAACATGAGAGTCTGCCGCCATAGTTCACAAGGCCGGTATTCATTTAGGTGCTTGATGGATATATCTTGGAAGAAGCACATTATGTCTGCCTGTGTCCCAGTCACTGGTAAGATCATAAGAGATCCAAGGTTCTGGGAAGTGAGGCCATTGGATTTTGAGTGCCATTGCTCTGACTCGTGCGCACTAATCGTGGTACAGGAGTAGCAACTGTCGCTGCTATCTGCTCTGTTGATCTCCTTGTGAGGATGAGTTGATTCAACCTCGGGCTTCTCGACCCTGAATGCGAGAGGCATTTCACTATAGCCATCGCAGGTGCGACCGGTAGAAACGCATTTCACGCATGAAGGTCGAGATTGATCGCATTTAATGCGTCGTATCCTGAGGGCCGTCAGTTCAAAATCTTTGAATAAAATTGATCGCTCGTAGCAAGACGTAGAGTCAAGACATACTTGCAAGTCTTACAACCTAGTTTTGACTTTGAAGAAAACTTGCGAGGCTTTTTTCTCCAGGCTTGATTGCCCGGCTTCGTGTTCTTGTTCTTCGTATCATCCATCATGGTTGCGCCCCGTTTCAGGCAAAGGTCAATTTTGAGGCCACCGCCTGCGTGCGTTGGCTTGTACAAGGAGCTTATGGACCGATGAATGTTCAAGATGATGATCTGTTCTTCAGGAAGTTATCGCCAAATACTTTGCGGTAGACAGCGTGAGAAAAATGGGGTACAGAGTGCCTAACCGAAGCTTGGAGAAAGACCACACCTGATGGGCCGGTTCGTACATAAAGGAGAGTTTCCATGATCAGTGTTGATTGGCCAGTTCGTACAAGTGGGACTTGTGGAAGGTCTTACTTGTTGTAGAATAGTCTCCATTTTTATTAGTACCGATTGGCTCGTTCGTACAGGTGGGGCGCCAAGCAAAGCGAGGCTCTTCCGATTTAACTATTTATATCCCCTTACAAGGCTAACATTACTCCGTTATACTCGGTGGTGATCGAAAAAACTTGGTTGGCTAGGTCGTACAAGTGGGATGGAAAGCGATTGTACGAAAGAAGAGGGACCTTAGTTCAATAAGAAAAATGCAGTTGCCTATTGAACCCGTCAGACTTGATACTGGTATCCACGGGAATTCAATTGGTATAAATAGTTCCTAGATATCGCACCTGTTTCCTCCAAAATAACTGAGCAGAAAGATCAATGGAAGCCTCAAGATGAAAATGAACCGACTTCTAAGCGCCCCCATCCTTTTTATGAGCTTGGGATTCAAAGTCCACGGTTTGTATCATCGGGGCATGGTCTATGGATTTGACACAGTGAGTCCGGGGTTTGCCCAAGGTTTCAAACTTCTGACGAGCCATCTAGATTGAACCATCAGCCAACCTCACATGGACATCATGCTTCGATTCCTTCAATTGCTCTAAATTGGATGTTCCTTTGGACTATTCCAACCGAAGTCTTGGCACAACGTCGATTGCCTTCATCAAGCTGGCTGGCAAGAATGCCACCGTCGAGTCTCCAAGCATTGTGATCAACCCCGGTACAATCTCAACTTATTAATCATGCAATTGTCTGAATTTCATCTGACTGGACTGACACTTCGTTAGGCGGTCCGGGTGGTTCAGGTGTTGACCTACTCCTCACATACCAGGATCTCGTCGGAGAGATGTTTGGAGACCAATACAACTTCGTCTCCTATGACCCTCGCGGTGTGAACAACAGTGGCTTGCATCTAGACTGCTTCCCAAACGACGCAAAAGCAAGATCAACCTTCTATCGACTGCACAGAACAGGCGCCACCAATATCTCATCAACATCATTTGAGGAACAGTACTACTCAAGCTCTATCTACGGCGAGTGGTGCAACAATGCTGTGGAGAACCACACACCCCATGCCTATTATGTGGCTACACCAGCAGTCGCCCATGATTTGCTCACATTCACCGAAGCCGAAGCTAAGATGGCCGGTCAGTCCCCATCAACCGCCAAACTGTGGTCCTATAGCATCAGTTACGGCACTGTTATCGGAAGCACTTTTGCTTCCATGTTTCCTGATCGCGTTGGGAGAATGGTCCTCGATGGTGTTATAAACGCAGAGCAATATTATGACAACTATTGGACAGACAATGCGGATCAAATGGACGAGGCCATGGAAACATTCTCGACCTTTTGCCATTTGGCAGGTCCTGAAAAGTGCTCATTTTGGGGACCCACCCCAGCTAACATCACGGCGAGAATGGATGCCATCATCACTCGGCTTCAGAACCATCCAGTCCCGCTAAATGGAATCGGTGATTCAGACCTGCCGACAATGGTCACCTATTCAGACTTGAAGACTCTTTTTCTCAACTCAATCTACACACCACTGGCAAGCTTTCCCAGCATGGCCGACATCCTACACCAGGCCGAGCGTGGGAATGTCTCCGCTCTTGCGGGCATGTATGAACAGTCAAACTCTATAACCGATGCCCGTCTCGCCATTACGTGCGCCGACTCGTATCGGAGAAACAGGCTGACTACTATCGAAGAGTTCAAGGCTTGGACAGAGTACATGGTTTCCAAGAGCAAGTACATCGGTGATGTTTACCCTACCTATTTGGAGGGTATTTTATGTCGATCATTCCGACCGCACTTGCCTGATAGTATGTTCTTCCAAGGTAGGCAACACCCCCTCTCTCCTTTCTGGCATTTGACGATCATTGTTTTCGGCAAAATGGGGGATTATTTGCATGGGATCAAGTCTAACGAGGTTGATACAGGCAAAATAAGTGTACTAAACAAGCCTATGTCCTTTCCGATCCTCTTTGCAAGTAATACCATCGACCCCATCACGCCGTTACAATCGTACGTTCAGCCAAACCGCATCACCATTGGTTATATTACAAGCTAACATCCTCTCGTTATAGGGCGCGTAAGATGTCCTCTCGGTTTGCCGGATCGGTACTTTTAATGCAAGAAGCCGTTGGTGTGAGTTTTCAATATATAGCTATCTCGACCAAGAGTCTTGGCTTACTCGGGGATGTTTCCTTGAATTCAGCATACGGTCATCGACCAGGGAGCGTCGGACTGTTACTTTGCACATATCCAGGCATACCTCGAAGGGACTGTTCCAGCTTCCAACACTACATGCCCGCGACAATACATTCCCTTTATAGATGCCAACCCCCTTTAACGATTTCGAACCGGGAGAGGAAAGCTTGGTCAATTTCAGGAAAGAACATACCGGTGTTAACTAAGTTCTGGATTGCATACCCTTATTCCAAGGTAATAGTTTCAGTGTGGGGTCGGTTGCTACGCTCCTTTTACTTTTTTGTTATTGAATTGCCTATTATTCTGTTCTCCCTTTGTCTGAGCCGTTGTATATAAGCAATCTCACTTCTGACAACTTCCTAAGTAAGGTGCTTAACAAATTATTAGGCAGTTTGCTCACCATGGTGGTTGACAATCCCATCACTATCCAAGGTCCTCCGGAAACCCATCAGGATAGCCTTTCCATGCATTATTGGATCTACTTCCGTAACTTGGAATTAGCGACGAACATCCCTTTCTACAGGCTAGGAAAGTCCGGTTGGAAGGCATACAGGTCCGAAAGCCAGGTGCTTCTACGGATGCGTGAAAGGGGTGATTGTCCTTATGTGATCCCTAATACTTAGTGCTCGCCACTAGAGAGGGATTTGTCTATAAGGTGGTGTGTTGAGATGCAGTCGCTTTTCGTGCTCCTCCGGCTATGGTGACAATCATGGCTCACCCCTCAGCATCGCCACCCACCCTGTCAGGCGCCTGTGTACGTAGATTAGTTGCCTTAGTTGCCATGGTATTATAAAGCGATATGTTAATCAAGCAACAGCTTTCCTTATCAGGATCCAATACGAAGAGTTAAGAATCTGGTGGATGGAGAACAGCCAGAAATGATCTCCGGCCCTGTTCTCCGTAAGCTATCCGCAGGATGGGGGTAATGGCTATATCCAGGCGATTGAAATGGTTGCCTTAGTGTCTAACGATGATTGAATGCGCCCTCAACACCGCCTCCACTAGACCGGGAGGAACGTAGAAGCGTCTCAGTTGGCTCGATTTATCGGATACTCGGGCAGTAGCCAGCCTAGTAAACCTAGATAGCGGGTCAGCATATGTAACTGAGATGTTCCTAGCTGTCACGGGCGTTTCCTGGGTATTAGCAAGAGGACGACATGTGCCGTCTTGATGAATCTTGGTAAACCATCTGTTGAACCCACTGCCCTTTGGTTTCCAGCACGGCATCTTCGCTGCTCGTCAACCGCCATACACTCTTTCTAATCGGCCACATAAGCTCTCACTGCTCCTTTCAGAGTGTCGAGCCCGCTTTGACACACCTAGTAAATTCTAGGAAGGAAGAGCGAATGGCACCACGAGGCTGCGTGGTTAGACAGTATGATGGTATTGGCAGACTGATTCGCCGGTCAATCGCTGCTCAGTACAGAATAGTTATGCAATATATCTGGACGGGACTACCCAATCAACAGGATAACACGCATGGTGGAGAATAGTACGCAGCAGCAACGGAACCTGCGGGGTTCCCAACTAGTTCTACCGGGCTGGTCTCCTGGCGTCTGGACATATGCACAACGACTGTGCTGCAAATTCTCATCCCCGACTCACCCATGCCCACAACCCAGTGTTCAAAACAAGTCAAAGAGCCAACTCTAGCAGCCATGCAGCCTTTTTCCTTTGCCTGATGCTCTAGGGTGCAGAAAGGAGGGGCAACCGGCAAATTACACTTGCATGTAGCGCTCTAGACTCCAGCACAGCGTATTCGCTTGAGAACACGATGAATACAATGTTTCATCAAGGCATATCTTCCCACTCCTGCATGCATTGTTGGATCCACTTCCATAAGCTGGGCCAAGCGATAAACATGTCCGTGCGAAGTGTCTGCGGTTTGTTGGTGGCATACTGTGCTTTCCATTCTGACATCAGCGTCAGCTTCTTGGCTATTGTGTGTCGGAGATCCTTGTTTCGAAAGTATTCCTGTTCATCCTTCTCAATTTTTGAACGTGGCTGATCCTCCTCTTGAACTTCTCTGTAAAGCTGGATGTAGTGAGGCGAACGCCGCTTCTGTAAGAATTATTGTCCTATGTCCTATTGTAGACCATATGCGTAGTGCCAGATGGTACCGAAGAGAGTATAATCAGCAACTGAATCCAGATTTATGAGGCGATTGAATCTCCAGGAGACCTGGCCCCGCTCTAGCGATTCACGGTATGTCCGTATCAAGCTTTCTTCGAATGATTTAGGCAGTCGCGATGAAGCCATTGATGAAGGATGTTTGTAACTCCGAACCGATTTCGTCGCGATATTGTGGCAGTCCAGGCGCAGCTAACAGCATAGATTCGGGAATAGATGAAGCGAATGCCCAGTCGATGATACACGTTATGTTGTAATCATCATCCACATAGATGTTGTTGACACTCAGATCAGGGTGGCACAAAGGAAAAGTTTCTGTGTTGACCGCAGGGAGTTTACATTGCCGTAAAATGTCACGGAGAGCATCACCCACGATTATGTAGTCCAGTCTGTTGTCTGACGAGTCGATCTTGCAGCAGAGGGTCACAAAGTCGTTCCATAGGCTCATAGCCTCCGCATAGTGTGTGTTAGATTGATAGTCGTCTCGTGAGGGAATGGGTGCCACAAAGCAGTGATGTGATAGCTGCAGAATTTCTGCCTGCTCCGAGAATGCAGAGGCAAGGCTGTCATAGAACTGCTCTTCAGAAGTGAACGGCCCACGTGGAATCTCCAAGCAATATCGACTGTGTAGCATGTGACCCCGGGAGAGACATTCCTTGATTTCGAAGGACTCTTCTTCTTCAAAGTGTGAACCGACCTTATCGAAACGCAACTGCGACAGCTTCCAGGTGATACCGCCCAGCTGATAGAGAACTTTTGCCTTGCTGGAGGTCTCTATGTCAGGTTGAGGGGAGCCGGCTGGTCTCCAGACTTTTGACAGTGGTCGGCCAGGAGCTTCGCTCATGAAAATGAACGGGATACCGATTTCATTATCGGAAGAAGCACTATCCTTGGTTAGAAGCCGAAGAGTGTAGCCTCGGAGAGTCCGTTACCAATAGTCGTAGATTTCTGGAACTGGGATATCGCTGTGGGCCTTGAGATATCGCAGCGTGGCAGCTTCGCTTGACAGTAGCTTTTTTCCCATCTCCACTGGCATGAATGTCCTAGGACGTGGGGACCTGAATACCCATCGTATCCCATCTTCAAATGATATAAAGACGGCCCAATTTAAGCTTCCAAATGCAGGACGCTGAGTCGGACCACAGATGCATGGAATACCCTTCCGCAGCGTGCTTGCTCGACGGGACAGAGCCTGAAGGTCAAATTTAGCATAGGTGAATATTACGGGCTCTTAACTGGAAGACATTTTTAAGGAAAGGGATTGGAGAGGGGGAAATGGGATTGAAAGGAATACAAGGGCGAAAGGGGTGTTGATTGATCAAAGCGGTGAGAGCTGGAGACTTTCACGTGATGAAAGCGTGGCTTTCTTGGTTCTTAGCTCGATACTGCCACCTCGCACCGCTTCAGCCACAATCTTGGAGATGATCGCCACATCGATAAGGCGCTACATCCTGGGGGTCATTCATTAAACCTATGAAGAACTGCAACTTTCACATTTTTCTTCCCTTGAGATGTACGATTTATATTCCAGATCTTGGATAGATGTATAAAGTTCTACTTATCAAGGTCCAGTCATGAATCCATCTAGTAAGAAGACCGCCAAACTAACTAAAAATAAATAGTAACTTCTCAAACACACATAATATTACCTTCAATGAAATTAACTAGTAGAATGTAGAGCCAAAACCGCAGCCATACTACTTTCTACCTATATGGGGTGATGGACACGGGAAGATGAGTACAGATATCGAGGCTTTGGCTGCGGGAACAGGTTCAAAACCATCCTTGGTCCTTATCCTCAACATAGACTTTCGGGAGCGGGTGCCTTCCGTCAATAAAAACCGTTCCCCCAGCAGCTTGGTTATGGCCACCAACGTTGATCTGATAAGGGATCACCTTGGGCCGCGGCTTATCCTCCAAGTTTTCTTGGAGAATGGATTCGATCAGGCGCTGTTGATCGGGAACAGCGATCTGTCCCAGGTATATCCCGCACACAATCCCGGACTGTTTCATTTCAGGCCCCAGACGGATATCCTTCTTGAATAAATACAGATCAACAAACTCGGTCATTTTCTCTCGGACATGCTTTTCCCCAGCATCAGGGTCATTGGTCGGGCCAGGTAAGGGAGATATGTGGGCCAGGATGGCGCCTTTTGTGGAAGCAAGCATAACTGCCGTACAGCTGTTCAAGTTCCGGGTGCCAATGACTTTCTTGGTCTGGTCATCCGAGAAAGAGATGAAGCCGACTTTGTTCATGTGGACCTCGATTGCCTCTCCATCGTTCAAGGCCTCGACAAGAAAGCGAAGTACCCGAGCCTAATATAGGAAGCATTTTCTAGTCCTTAATGGATTATGTTGGAGTGGCTACTAAGGCGATTCAACCGTGTAGAATGAGATGGATGATGATCTAGCTAGGGGCCTCGTAGGCCATCTATATGGACTAACTAGCGGTGTAGGGAGGAGCGTCACGTGACCCTACGTTGCCTACCGGCCTGGGAGCCCATCGGGGATCCCAACAGATTATGTAAGATTTATTTCTATGTATTGCACATTCATGTCCCTGTGCACTCGGATGCTTATATGTATTGGGGGAGAAGGGAAAAGGATGGGTAAGCATAGGTGTAACAATGGGTATGAATGCATAAAACAGACATAAGATGACAGAATTTCCCAACTAGACCAAAAGAGATACCTCTTAGGTTAGTGGGACAATTCTAAGGTGAATAGTTCCAACATACCCTTCTCAGACTAAATACAGTGAAAGTTTAAAAAATTTATCTTAAACCGAGTTTATATACTCAAGAGAATAACACAGCTGACTCTAAAAGCTTACTGTAAAAGTAGTGACCCGGACTCAAATCCCTAATATAGAGATCTCAAATAAATAGTAGATAGTAGAGAACTAAGCTTCTCCGGGCTCATAACCTGACAGAATTTCCCAACTAGACTAGAAGACATACCTCTTCAGTTAGTGAGACAATTCCAAGGTGAATAGTTCCAACATAAGATAGTATAAATTAGTACAAGATGGGATGTTGATGACGGGTTATGTCACCGATGAATAAGCCGACCATCATGTCACCTGATGAGACACACCACTTAACTCCAAGGGGCAACTCTACTTTCCCTACAAAATCTCGGTGCTAATCTCTTGGGAGACATTCCATCTGAGCCTTTAATACCAGTCTAATTCTCCTGTCCATAAAAATGAGGAATATTATCAAGGAGCTTCGCATTACCATTACTGACAACGACATTGTCAAAGTCGCTAACTTGCTCGACGAAGGAGCGCCAATGATACTTGAACACTTCGCCCTGGCGACCCAAGCGAAGCTTTATTAGGTGCTTAAGCTGTTTATCGATCGCGGTTGGAATATCAATACCGACGTCGATACACTCACGCCGTCAGCACTTGTGCAAATATGATTACATTCCACATTGTCGTCCTGATGAACTCATGCCAGTTAGATACACCTTCGACGATATAACCCTTCTTCGATGGTTCCTGGACAATGATGCCGATCCGAACAAACGATGTCAAATCCGGGACTGTACTCCATTATCCTATGCTGTCGCACAGGCGCCATTTGAGGCGATTGATATGCTCTTCACGTATGGGGGCTCGGTTGATCAAGGTCAACTGTTGCATTACACTGCAATGCGCGGCCTTCCAGACAGTGTGGAAGTCCTGGAATATATCTACAACAAGGACTCGGACACTCAGGGGACGAAAATCAACAAATTGTTGGACCAAGATACACCGGAGGCGTTTGCGATGAACTATAGGGTGGGACTCGGAACCCCGCTTCACTACGCCGCGCTCGCTGGATCGTTGGGGTCGGTTAGATACCTGTTGGAGAAAGGAGGGGACCCTTGGGTCTTAGATCCTTATCGTCGAACAGCACTAGGGTTGGCAATATACGCTAACCACGAGCACGTGGCACAGTTCTTGACGACTTGGAGTCATACGGCCACACTGCAGCAGAAGAGGACAGGGAATGTCGGCGTGGTAGTCTAAGCTTATTGGCCCATTCTTATCTCCGCTTGAGGAAGTATATAATAATTCACAGCGCGTACTTTACCAGTGTCCCTCTCTGACTGACAGAATAGAGAATGCATGTAGCCTCCGAAACGTCCTATGCACTATACAGCATGTCATGACCTTTGATGGCGTTGAAAATATGTGCATAATACATTCGATCTTTCATCATTACTTAGTAAGCTGGTAATCTAAGGTCTTTATTTACTTGTTTATTCTTGATGGTTTCCTCAAACCCATTCCCTGCGCTGTTTATTCTTTTCGCGACACTCTCTCAGTCCTCTTCCTAATCTCCCATATCCTTTCGTGTGGCTCTTGAGGTTTCTGAGGTTGCAGTTGACAGAGCACCTGGGAGTTTCAGATATGGTCGAGGTTGTAGGGTTGGGGAAAGACGCAGTCCAGGACCGAGCTTCGGCAATTGTGGAATTGCGGCCATGTCTTGTCGCACAGTTTCAGAATTTATTGGTCTGTTAAGGTTTAGTCGAAACGTCTCTACTATATGTTTGTTGCCACTTACATTCGACACATCATCGCGAGACTTGTATGAGCCTTCTACCACTACCTCGGAAGCCGCCGGGAACTCAAACTTATGACTGAGAAATGGCACAAGTGGAGGGGAGGATTTCTAGAAGGCGGCAACAGTTCATGCTTTTGCCTCCTTCGATAGTTGAAAGTAGGGTTCCCCACTTGGGGCGCAATAGGGAAAACTCAAAAATCACATTAGTGGAGACGGACCGTGCATACAAGCCCTAACGGGTTTACCATGTTTTGACAAGAGTGTACCTGGGCTGCACCATCAGTGACTGAAATAGGTGTAGTCAATGCCTAGCATTGCACCTTCTTACCGTCTCAGGAAAGAGCAAAGTGTCATACTAATCGCACTATAGAATGTTCCTCCCTTTGGGAGTCACCTCCTCACAGCGCCTAACCTCTGAGTATGGGATGAAACTCCGTCACTGTCCACTGAAGACATCGGTAGTATTTCGGGAGCAAGACCGGACTCGGTCCAGGTGACCCGATCCTTGCAGAATCCCCAAATCCTGGATCCTCGGGTAAACGCAGAAATCTGCGCTCTGGGGTCATTTGCTGCCTGCCTCATAGCAATGTCTTCAATGCTGGATGTTCTCAAACATGTCGATTGAGAATTTGTGTAATGAATTGACCGACCGGAGAGGTCTTCTTGTATGCCTGAATGCATGCCCTAAGTCCCACCTGGTGCTGGAACACGACGTATGCACGGACCATGACGATGGCGATCATCCGTCTATACGCGTATAGACAAAGTTTCCCCTGAACAGTGGATGGACCCTGCCAACCGTGGGTCCATGTCTCGCTCGAGTTAATATCTTCTCTGTCCCTCCATCTTCTTCATTCTCTCCATCTAGCGTATCATTCCTCAACAACCCTACCTATGGAGCCATACGACCAACCTCCGCCCTATGAGGCCGTGCCTTCAAACCCGTGGGAAGGCCAAGAGACTGCTGTCAAAGGTCGGTGGACCCTTCCGTCGCATTTTTCCGTCGGAGGGCATTCTGACCAGCCCCATATAGACGACGGTCGCGTCGTGGTGGATGCAAATTCCCGGCTTTGCAGAACCATTTCCAAGCTTATCCCACGTGTACGAGAAGAACAGCACCTGCCACCACCACCCGGGTATTGGGAGAACATCAAACCCCCACACCGTCTCAACATCGTTATCCAAATCGTCGGTAGCCGGGGCGATGTGCAGCCATTCATTGCATTGGGAACGGCCCTACAGCAATGCGGCCACCGCGTACGAATTGCCACACATCAAGTCTTTCAGAACTTCGTCCACGATTCTGGCTTAGAGTTCTACCCCATCGGCGGTGACCCTAGCCAACTGATGGCGTATATGGTCAAGAACCCTGGTTTGATCCCCCGGATGAGCAGTGTACGCGCAGGCGAGATCGCAAAGAAGCAGCAGATGATGGCTGATATTCTTCGTGGCTGCTGGCAGTCATGTGTTGCTGTTGACCCTGTGTCTCAAGCCCCGTTTGTTGCGGACGCTATCATTGCCAATCCCCCGAGCTTTGCTCATGTCCATTGTGCGCAGGCTCTTGGAATCCCGCTCCATTTGATGTTCACAATGCCCTGGAGTGCTACGCGCGCGTTTCCACATCCGTTGGCGAATTTGAAGAATGTTTCGCCGGACCAGGACTGGATCAATCATGTTTCTTTTGGTGTGGTGGACTGGTTATCATGGCAGGGGTAATACACTAATCTTCTACCAAGATTGTTCTTGTCTAATTGCTCACTGATCATTCAACATAACAGGTTAGGTGAAGTGATCAACGAATGGCGAAAAAGCGACCTGAGTTTGGAGCCGATTGCCATGTCCGAAGGTCCATTCCTCCTCCAGACTCTCAAGGTGCCCTATACATACTGTTGGTCACCCGCCCTGGTGCCAAAGCCCGACGACTGGCCGGCAAACCTAGGTATTTACTCCACATCCCCTCTATTGTCCGGTGTCATCACTAACCACAGCACCACGATAGAGGTCTGCGGCTTCTTCTTCCGCGACGCACCAGACTACAAGCCCGATGCAGCCCTTGCATCCTTCCTCAGCTCAGGCCCTCCACCTATCTACATCGGGTTCGGAAGCATCGTTCTAGAAGATTCAGAGAAAATGACCCGAATGTTCGTGGAAGCGATTCAGCAAACAGGCGTCCGGGCACTGATCTCCCGGGGGTGGAGTAAACTCGGCGGAATCGAGTGCGAGAATATCATGTATCTCGATGACTGTCCCCATGAATGGCTTTTCCAGCGCGTTAGCGCTGTCATTCACCACGGGGGAGCAGGGACTACGGCCTGTGGGCTGCGCTATGGCAAGCCAACATTTATCGTGCCGTTTTTTGGCGAGTAAGTACACCTTCCGCGGAAACGTCTGGTTCCTGTACCTGACCAATCTCTTTAAAGTCAACCATTCTGGGGCCAAATGGTAGCCGCCAATGGCGCAGGTCCAAGCCCGATACCACACGAGCTTCTCTCCGCACAGAAACTCGCCGAATCAATCCTCTACTGCATTAGTCCCACCGCTATCGAAGCGGCAGGACGTATCTCCGCCAGAATGCAACACGAATCAGGAGTCCAAGCCGCCGTTGCCTCGTTCCATCGAAATCTCCCTGAAGATCTCAAGAAATGCGGAATTCTGCCAGAGTTCTCGGCCTCCTGGGTCGTCAAGAAGGGGAAGAAGCGGTATCATCTGTCAAAGGTAGCTGCGGAGATTCTGCTCGATCATATGAAGATTGCTAGGGATAAGATGCAGCCGTGAGTACCACCCTTATATTCGATCGAGACCGTATGCTGATCATGAGTAGATATCAACCCAAACCCATCATCATCGAGAACGAGCGCTGGGATCCAATCACAGGTGTCTCATCCGCTGGACTCGGCTGGACGGTAGACATGCTCAAAGCATCAGGGGATATAGTCTACCAGCCATACAAAGTCTTTAAACATCGAGACTCGACCTCTAGACCATCATCACAGTCAACAAATCGCGAAGCCCCACTCTCAACTACCGAAACACAACTCCATCCTACCACCGATCCCCAAATCCGCAAAGCAAAATCCATGACCGACATGACCCTCACCAAGACAGACGAACCTATCAAAAAACACAAAGCAACCGCCATGGCCTCCGCATCTGCAAAAGCCTCAGGCAAGCTACTAGGAAAATACGTCTCCGGGGCAATGGTCGATATCCCGTTAGCAGCTGCGGAAGGGTTCCGAGTACTTCCTGGGCTATATGGTGATAAGGTCCATGATTATGGTCACGTCAAGGATTGGAAGACGGGTATTATTGCTGGAGCAAAGTGTTTTGCTCTCGGTATGGGTGAAAGCGTCACGGATATCTTTTATCAGCCGTATAAAGGTGCCAAAGATAATGGTGCGGTGGGGTTTGCGACGGGAATGTTGAAAGGAACGTTTGGGGTCGTGGGGAAGGTGACGCATGGTAGGTGATATATTTTCATTCACTTGAGATATTTGCTGATTTATTGGCGTTAGCTTCCTTGGGACTGGTTGCGTATCCTGGTCAGGGTATAAAACGGACTATTCGCTCTTCGTTCCGGAATAAGCGGCAGAAGCAGATTGTTACGGCTCTGCATGCTGATGGGGTGAGTATGCTTCATGGGGAGAGACGGCGCGGGATGAAGGATGCGTTGGTTCTTGATGCGTTTGGTCGATTGATGCAGAGGAATGATGATGTTGATGATAGCGATGATTATATGTAAGGGTACATTGTTTTTTGAATACTTCCTATGTTACACCTAGCAAAAAGGTTATCATTTTGTAGGATAAGCTTTATTTACAAGTAACAATGTGCAGTATCTGTGGTGCAGTCCAGCGTGGACTCAATATTAGTCTCAGACACTTCCAAGCAGAAAGCCGAAGAAGATAATGCAATCTAATAAACAGGCATCTTCCAAGCATCAAGATCCCAAGTCCAGAGAAAACAAATCCAGCTTGAATAGATGTCGAACAATCTTGAAATATGCCGGCTGATAGGCCAGTAGGGCACAAACTTTGAATATTCCAGAGTTACCCGTTCAAGGATGCTTTTGCGAGGTCCCGCCAACCCTAAATCACATCAATCTTTACTATATCAGCTATCTCAATGTTGTGTCTAGTACATACAACCACAGGGTATGGAAAACAGGGCTTCCCGTCTGCTCAGCTGTACTTAAGCCACACACTGGGAGGTTTGTAGTTATTAAAATCCCCGATGGTGACTAGGCAGTCACGTGATGCTACACCACTACTTTCTCTATATCAGGCCACTGTAGCAATTAGCTAGACATCATCTATGATTACTTTCTTCTATATCTTCCTCTCTCTTAAGCTGTTCTCTTGATAAATTATAAGCTCTTTTTGCTTGATTATCTAGAATTATTTAATTAGACTTTATACTTGAATGTTACGGACCCCTGCTAGCTGAACGAACTAGTGAGGCGGACTCATTAGGCAGAAGGCCACGTCCGGAACAGCAAGGACTCTTATCGAGTAGAATCCCGATCTGAGCAACCGATGACCGGAGCAGTACCACAGCACGTGACCACGCGGGCATGTCACCGACACGCTATAACATGTCAGCGATACGACAGAACATGGCGGCGACACGAAATAACATATCAGTGGCATGACATATCATGGCGACGCCATAACGAAGGATAGGATATAAGGACACTCTTTCATGTACTTAGCTAGTTCTGTTCTTCGTGCTCAATACAACTGTCTTTAAGTAACCATACGTTTTGGTAAAGCTTAGCGACAACACTCGTCCGCACTTACTTACGGATAGCTGCGCGGCACTATCTGGCCTTACTTCTCTTCTTCTGTTCAGAACCAGTCACCTTTAGATAGTCATCAGTCTGACTTACCTCGATTTAGTTCGAAGGTACGTATTGGAACGGAAGCTAAGCTAACAGGAACAGGGAGAAGCGATCCTAGGGTTTGACATTGAATTCTTGTTAATATAATTACTGACTAATCCCTACTTTCTAAACCCTCTTAAATCAAGAAATCGGATCTTATTATCTCTTCTATTGATTTAAAGAGAGTATTCCAGTTTCTTAATCTAATTATGTTTAATTATCTTGATCCTGCCTCTGTATACTGGAAAGAATATGTATATCTATTTAAATAAATTTATTATATTATACTTATCTAATCCCATGATTCATAACACTACAGAGTTAAATAAGAGAGTGGTGAAACAACTAGAGAAGATAGCTAGTTATCAGATATTTTGGAGTTCATAAAACCTCTTGATATTAAGGCTATTGTCAAACCCTAGGATCGCTTCTCCCTGTTCCTGTTAGCTTAGCTCCCGTTCCGATACGTACCTTGTGAACTGAATCAAAGGTAGTCAGGCTGTTGACTATCTAAAGGTGACTTGATCTGAACAGAAGAAGAGAAGTAAGGCCAGATAGTGCCGCGCAGCTATCTGTAAGTAAGTGCGGATGAGTGTTGTTATTAAGCTCTATCAAAACATAGGTTACTTAAAGATAATTATAATTAAGCACGAAGAACGGAACTAGCTAAGTATATGAAAGAGTGTCCTTATATCTTATCTCTTATTATGGCGTCGCCATGATATGTCATGTCGCTGATATATTATATTATAGCACTGCTATGTCCTGTTATAGCGCTGCCATGTTATAGTGTGTCAGTGATATATCCGTCGTGGTCACGTGTTGTGTAACCATCCCGGTTTGTAGGTTACTCTAATCAGGATTCTACTTGATAAGAGTCCTGGTCTTCCGGATATGGCCTTCTGCCTAACGTATCTATCTTACTAGTTTGTTCAGCTAGCAGGGGTCTGTAACATCACTCCCCCTCTTTCAAGGTTTCTTGTCCCCAAGGAACATAAATCTGCAGTGCCTCCCTCCTGAGGTGAGTATCTGGTGTCATTTCCCAAAACTTTGTTCAGATTATTAACCATGTTGTCTAGTTCTTTTATTTATAAGAAGAGCCTTTACCAGCAGATTAAGGATAAAGGTTTCCTTGCGGTTTTCCCTTGCAAATGCTGTATTTGCCTTTACAAGATTTACATCAAATCCAAAAATTCTGATCACTGTAGTAAGTATATTAAAATAAATGATGTTTATTATAAAATACCTGATCCTTCCTTCTCTGACATCAAGTAGAAGCGTTTAATCAAGGCTCAAAATTTCATTAAAGAAGAGAAGAAAGTCATTCTAGCGAAACTTCTTCAGTTACAGAAACAAAAACAGTTATTATAAAAACAAGCTGGTAATTTCATAGCTCATAACATAAAGAAAATCAAAGAGCTGGAAGAGTTTAAGAAGTAAGAATAAAGAGAATATAAAGTGCAAGCAAGGCTGCACGATTAATAAGCTATAATATCCAAGACTGAGACTAATACTGCCACGGGTGGTGTTAAACTAGCCACCATATCCAAGCTTAATCTTAGTTTATCCTAACTTATTGACTCTCCTTCTTTCTAGACAAACTTTGACTTGCCTGCTGGTAGTACTGTTTTATAAGCTAGTAATAGTCTGTTAAATTCTTGATAAATTTCCATATATTTTTTAAGATATTATATTCTTTCTATTTTATCAAATACTTTAATCTACTGCTAATCTTCTTGTAGTCTAAAATCTTTTTAACTTTATATTCTTATTCTATATTATCATTAATCTCCATATTTTCTGTAATTCTAGCATTCCTTAGTATAGGTTCCAATAATGAGATATAAAATACTGGATATATTCTATTTATTGATTTTAACAATCTTAACTTGTAGTTAACTAGTTTCTTCTTATCTTCAATAACAAATAATCCTAGCTTGTGATAATCAAGCTTCTGACTTAATCATTTTATTTTAATATTTCTGCAGAGTAGGAACATCTTCTCCCCTCTTTTAAAATCAGGTTTCTTTCTATATTTATAATCATAGTATATCTTGCTATATAAGTTCATAAACTTAATATCTTAGAATAACTATAAATACATGTTTTCTATAAATATAATAATATCTTTAACTATATCAGTAACTTACTACCTCTCTAATAGCATTTTTAGAAACCTTAGATAATATCTATAATTAATATAAAATAGTAAGACTCTAATAGTTAAGTAACTGGTATTATTATATAAAAACTGTGTTATTAGTAATAGATTTATTTAATTATTCTACTAGTAATTTATGTAGTATCTCAAATATTATTTAATTATTTAATTAACTTTTTTTATTTGCCCATTTATCTGCGGGTGGTAAGCCGTTATTATTTATTCTTTTATTTTTATAAGATCTACAAGTAATCTCCAGAACTTCAAGATAAATAACTTATCTTAATCTAATATAATATACTTTAGCATCTTATAATATATAATAATGTTTTCTAGAAATAGTTCTACTATTTATATTACTATTATTATCATTTTGCTTGGTACAAGATAGATATATTTAATAAAGTAATTAATAATAATTATAATAATATCAAACCCTTCCAATTCCGGTAGTAAACTAATAAAATTAATTATTATCTATTTTTATAACTATTATAGCGCCTCCTGTACTTATATTTATCTATAAGATTAGTATCTTAAAAACTTGTTTTTAATATAAGTCTCACATTATCTAATATAATCATGTACTTTCTATCTGAAGTTTAGAATATAATAATTCTTCATGATTAATTCAGTTATTTTTTTAACTTCTAGATAATCCTTGAGTAATCTATCATAATATCTAGCTATAATCTCTATCCTTATCACAATTAATATAAAGATTAATCTGTGAAAGTGTACTAATCTATCTTTATTAATAATAATCTTGTCTAGTAAGCTCTTACTTATTTTCTGGAGTATTTTATTATTTTTCATATCTTTAATTAATTACTTAATTAAGTTATTACCTATTTCCAACATTACTGCTAAGTTAGTCTTATTATAGCTGATCAACCTATCTATATTTCACTTCAGAATAGCTGATTTAATAATCTTTTTACTTAATTTATAGTTTAGCCTGTGGCTTAATATATCTATATATCTATTTTCTACTCCCTTGCAGTATATGATTCTGAAATCATATTATAACAGAATCTCAACCTATCATGCCTGTTTTCTAGTCAACTCTTTAATTATTATAAAGTAGGTTAAGTTCTTATGGTCTATCTTTATAATAACAGTATACTTTACTTCTTTAAGATAGACTCTTCACTGCTTGAACATTACTACTATAGCTAGCAATTCCTTATTATGAATGTCATAGTTAAGTTCCGCTTAAACCAACTTTCTTAAATAAAATATAATTAGTCTTAACTTTCTGTCTTCTCCAGGTTGCGTCATACGTATACCAACGGCATAATCTGATATATTAGTTTTAATGGTTATTTCTTTTTCTAGATCATGCTGTATAAGTACTAGTAATATAATAAGTCACTGCTTGATATTTTCAAACACGCTTTACTGTGGTTCTTTTTACTGATACTTCTTTAACTTCTTTATAAGCTCAAAGAATGATGTTATATAGATAGTGTATCCGTCTATAAATTATTAATAATAGTTAATTAATCTGATGAACTGCTATAATTTTTTTAGATTTCTAGATTAAGACTAATCCTGTATAACTTGTACTTTAGCCTGCTTAATATAGATTCTCTTTATAGATATCCAGTGTCCCAGAAACTCTGTTTTCTATATATAGAATTCACACTTCTTTAGCTTATATTATAACTAATATAAGTATAATTTATATAGAACTAGTCTTATATATCTTATATATTCTTCCTCAGTCTTTGAGAAGATTAATATATTATCTAAATAAGTAATTACAAGTTTATCAAGATATTTTCCAAGAACTTTATTAATATATTACTAAAATAATACTAGTATATTAATAAGCCTAAATAGTATAATTAAGTACTTAAAGTATCTATACTTTATTCTAAATATAGTTTTTCATTCTTTATCTTCTGTAATACATATATAATAATATATATTTATAATATTAAGTTTAGTAAACTACTTCATTTCTTATATCTTATCTTAGATTTTCAAAATTAAAGATAACAGGTGTTAATCCTTGATTATGATAATATTCAGTAACTAATAATCTACGCATAATTATAAACTACTATTCTTTTTTAATATAAATAAGACTCTATATTTTACTGATGACTTTAAAGGCCTGATATTATCTTTAACTAATTAATTATTAATATATTCTTATAATGCCTGCAATTTCTTTTTAAATATTAAATAAATCTTTCTATATACCAGTAACTTTCCTTTCTTTATAAGAATAATATGGTCATACTTTTTATACTGAGATAATTCAGGTTACTTTAACTACTTAAACAAGTCTTTAAATTATTTATACTGTGATGAAATCTATATATTATTCTTAACTACAGCTAGAAATTCCTATAAATCTTCTAGTCCCTGAACAGTTATCTTAATCTTTATATTAGAACTATTAATACTATATTTATAATATTCTTTTATTATTATTAATATCTATCCTGATAATTCTATAAGTCAATCTCTCTGTAATGGCTTAGTTACTGCTATTACTTATATAACTATACTTAAAATATTATTTTCTTCTAAGTTATTTCTGATACCTGGCGCGTTAGGCTTTTATAACAATCTTAACCTCTCCTTACTAGATTGCTTAATCCTTGCTTCAGCTCTTTATTAAGTAACAGGCTGTATAGATCCAGATCCCATACCTGATCCTTGCTAGTATTATCTTGGGCAATCATAATTCGTGAATTAAAGACTCTCAGTCTTTTAATTAATCTATAGATTATGATTTCTGAGCTATAGAATCCTTAATATAATATTATACTGTCTTAAAGATATCACGTCAAAGTCTATACACTCGTAATAATCCTTTATAATTATAAATACGGTTTCTAACTTGATTATTAATATAAGAGTTTCTAAATTCTCTCTATTTAGTCCTGTAATCAGTTTAGATTCTTCTTTCTATTATCTAAATATCTTAAGTTATTATATAAATTGCAGGTGCATGAAGTTCCTGGTTATTCCAGAGTTTACCAATACTTGAGTTAATTAATCTAATATAATTACTTAAATCTTTAGATATGGTCTTAATTCTGTGACTACTAACTGCTATTCCAGCTAGTTAGGTTCTAACTGTTATAAATATCTTTTTAAAAATCTTAAGCCTTTTATCTTTACTGTGTAGTATATTATACACTGATTATCAAAACATATCAGTCAATATATTAATCTATGATAAGAATATCTCTAGTATTCTTTATATACGCATCTAAAGATATTGTATAGATAGTGGCTTGTCTTAGCCCTAATTACTTCTAGTATCTTAAGTCAGTAATTAGTAATATACTTCTAATCATGGTATATTAAGTATATATTCGTGTAGCATACAAGTCAAGAGAGTTTATCATATTTTTAATAATCTCTACTTTCTTTAAAATGAATATATAAATATGGTTTATCATACCAAGACTCTGTTTCAGTAATATTTATCTTTTAATTAATCTCTAATAATTAATAATAATAGTCCGTGTTGTCTTATCCATATATTAAATAAACTTCTAGATAACAGGGGTATCTCTGTAGATATTATTTCTAAGTCTTATTTTATGATTCTCAATATTCTAAATCCTAATATAGGTAATGCTGTATAATTATCTTGAGCTCTAGACAGAATCATGCTAGATTCTTCAAGATCTTTTTCAAGATATGGTTTAACCAGTAAGTAACATTCTCTTAATCATTCTTCTAATTTTTCTTATTCTTGTCTCACTACAATAAACAGAGTTTATTAATTTTTGATAGGATTTTTTTAGAGATATCAGGTATCTTGCTAAATCTTTTCTTACTAGATTTAAGATCTTCAAGCAGTATACTATACTCTTTATCTAATAATTTATCTTTATTCTAAACTATATTAGGATAGTCGTTCCTTGGAACTGGCTTATAATTATTATTATTAATTTCTATAGTCCAAACTAATAATATAGATAATTATTAATCCTTTTATTAACTAGATGGTACTGTTAACTCATCCAGAATAACCTATTATTTTAATTAATCATGATATATTCTGTTCTCTGATAACTGACCATGCTAAATAATATATAACTTTTTATTATCTAATATCTATATTACAGATTTTGTCCAAACTTCGTGCTGAATAGCGATAACATTATAGACTCCTCTATCTTGATCTTGATACGTAGCCCTTAATTACTTCTGAGGCTATTACTGTTTCTGACTATAGTTCTTTAACTAATGATCTACTTTACTGTAGTTAAAGTATAAGCAGTCTTGTTTATACTGTTTGAGTTTCTCTTTAGATATTCAAGTCTTTTAAGTCTAATATTGTGCTGTATCCAGCTCCATGGGTTTCAGCCTATAGAGATCTTTATATTCCAAGCTCCTAGATTATACTAATCTTCTATTATTGGCTCGGTAACCTGGCTGGTTATTATATTAAGATATAGACCTGCTGGTCTACTAATCTTCTTATTATTTTATATTAAAGTTATATAATTTATTATCAATCTTTATTACTATTTTAATTATCTTAATCAAGGTGTCTGATCATTCTTGCTAAATGATCTTTTCTTGGATCTTTATCTTAAGTTCTTCTTCAAATTATAAGATATAAGTATTATTATTCTAGTCTAGATAACTGATAACTTACTAAAACTCTGAAGTATACACAGATACTGATTTTATCTACTTAAATTATTATAACTTTTACTCAGTATTCTGTACTATATTAATATCTTTAAACATTTATTTAAGACATTGTTTAAATTTGGTATAACTAGTAAAAAGTTGTTTTATATCATTATTCTAGTTATTTACTAACTTTTCTTATTACTTGTAAATATATAATTTAAATTAATTAAATACCATTCCGGTAAGGTAAGTAAATATAAAAAAGATCTTGTTCTCTTTATTCTTAAGCTTTTTCTTATTTATGTTGAGATATAAGTCTAACTAGGTCAAGAAAGCTCTGAGCCTCGCTTATTTGCTATTAAATAGCTCGGATAGTTAAATCTTAACAGATTTAACTAATAAGCAATCTTTGAGTAACTGGTTCTTCTGTTTTAAGGCAGTGATGCTTTCTTATAATTAACTAACCATATTTATTAGTTTCTTGATTATTAAGCCCTGCTGCTGAGGCGCACGCGATATATTTAATATAATTAATATAATGATTAATTATTACTAGATAATATTTATATTAACTAATGCTTAATATATTAAATTCTAAGATTGCTTCTTCCTGTTCCTGTTAGCTTAGCTCCCGTTCTGATATATATCTTATAAACTGAATCAAAGATAATCAGGTTATTAATTATTTAAAGATGACTTGATCTGAACAGAAAAAGAGAAGTAAGGCTAGATAGTACCGTGTAGCTATCTATAAGTAAGTGCAGACAAGTGTTGTTGTTAAGCTCTATCAAAACATAGGTTACTTAAAGATAATTATAATTAAACATGAAGAACGGAACTAGCTAAGTACATAAAAGAGTGTTCTTATATCCTATCCCTCGTCATGGCGTCGCCATGATATGTCATGTCGCTGATATGTTATATCATAGCGCTGCCATGTCCTGTCGTAGCACTGCCATGTTATAGCGTGTCGGTGACATGTCCGTCGTGGTCACGTGTTGTGTAACCGTCCCGGTTTGTAGGTTGCTCTGATCGGGATTCTACTCGATAAGAGTCCTGGTCTTCCGGACGTGGCCTTCTGCCTAACGTATCCGCCTTACTAGTTCGTTCAGCTAGCAGGGGTCTGTAACAGCTATCAAGCCTTTAATTGAATTGTTAAAGCCAGCACTGTCTGAGTAAGTGATATTTCTAATTAAATTGCTAAAGCCAGAGTTATCAGAGCTAAGGATAATAGAGTCAGAGCCATCAATGTCTGAGTAAGTGATATCTCTGTCTGAGATTAAGAAGACTTTATCTATACAATTTCAACTAGAGACTTTAATCAGAAAAGTCCTAAGGCTGATTCAATCTATACTGCTAGAGAAACGAAATCTTTGTGAATATGCTTATAAATAGCATCTCAAGCTAGTTAAGAATAACTGTTATTTATACTGCTGAGGAAGCTACTATAGACTCTTAATCTACTATTATCTGAATCCAGCAATTCGGCCAGACTGCTGGAAACTACTATTAAATATATAGTATTTAGATAATTAAGATCTAAAGTGTTACGGACCCCTGCTAGTTGACCTACTAGTAAGTCGGACTCATCAGGCAGAAGGCAAAGCCCGGACTATCAGCGACTCTTTGTTACAGACCCCTGCTAGCTGAACGAACTAGTAAGGCGGATACGTTAGGCAGAAGGCCACGTCCGGAAGGCAAGGACTCTTATCGAGTAGAATCCTGATTAGAGCAACCTACAAACCGGGACGGTTACACAACACGTGACCACGACGGACATGTCACTGACACGCTATAACATGGCAGCGCTACGACAGGACATGGCAGTGCTACGACAGGACATGGCAGCGCTACGACAGGACATGGCAGCGCTATGACATAATATATCGGCGACATGACATATCATGGCGACGCTATGATGAAGGATAGGATATAAGGACACTCTTTCATGTACTTAGCTAGTTCTGTTCTTCGTGCTCAATTTAACTGTCTTTAAGTAACCTATGTTTTGGTAGAGCTTAGCAATAACACTCATCCATACTTACTTATAAATAACTGCGCGGTACTATCTGGCCTTACTTCTCTTTTTTTATTCAGATCAAGTCATCTTTAGATAGTTAATAACCTGACTATCTTTGATTTAGTTCACAAGGTATATATTAGAACGGGAGCTAAGCTAATAAGAATAAGAAGAAGTAATCCTAGGATTTGATATATTAAGTATTAGTCAGTATGAGTATTATTTAATAATAATTAGTCATTATATTAACTATATTAAACATATCGCGTGCGTCTTAGCAGCAGGACCTGATAATCAAGAAATTAATAAATATGATTAATCAGCTACAAGAAAGCATCACGGTTTTAAAACAAAAGAACCAGTTACTTAAAGATTGCTTATCAGTTAAATCTGTTAAGGTCTGACTATCCGAGCCATTTGACAGCAAACAAGCAAAGCTTAGAGCTTTCTTAACCCAGTTAGACTTATATCTTAACATGAATAAAGAGAAGCTCAAGAATAAGAAGAACAAGATTTTTTTTATATCTACTTATCTTACCGGAGTGGTATTTGATTAGTTTAAACTATATATTTATAAATAATAAAAAAAATTAGTAAGTAACCAGAATAATGATATAAAATGATTTTTTGCTAGTTATATCAGATTTAAACAGTATCTTAAATAAATATTTAGAGATATTAATACAGCATGAAATACTAAGTAAAAGTTATAATAATTTAAGCAGACAGGATTAGTATCCATGTATGCTTTAGAGTTTTAGCAAGTCATTAATTATCTGGACTAGGATAATAACACTTATATCTCATAATTTAAAAAAGGACTCAAGATAGAGATCCAAGAGAAGATCATTTAATAAGAATAACTAGACATCTTGGCTAAGATGATTAAAGCAGTAGTAAAGATTGATAATAAGCTGTACAACTTCAACATAAAATAATGAGAGAGTCAGTAGACCAGTGGGTCTATATCTTAACACAATAATCAGCCAGATTACCGAGCTAATAATAGAAGATCAGCACAATCTAGAAGCTTGGGATACGAAGATCCCTACAGGCTGAAGCCCATGGAGCTAGATACAGTACAACATCAGACTTAACAGACTCAAGTATCCAAGAAGAAACTTGAACAGTATAAATAAGACTACTTATACTTCAGCTGCAGCAAAGCAGGTCACTAGTTAAAAAACTATAATCAAAAACAGTAATAACTTTAGAAATAATTAAGAGCTATATATCAAGATTAAGGCAGAGAAGCCTATAATATTACCACTATTTAGTATAAGATTTAGACAGATTCCGCGATGTGGATACCAGATAATAAGAAGTTATATATTATTTAGTATGGTTAGCTGTTAAAGGATAGGATATACTATGATTAATTAAGATAACAGATCATTCTGGATGAGTTAATAATATTATTTAATTAATAAGAGGATTAATAATTATCTATACTATTGGTTTGGACCACAGAAATCAATAATAACAGTTATAAACCAGTTCCGAGAAATAACTATTCTAGTATAGTTTAGAATAAAGATAAATCATTAGATAAAAAATATAATATATTACTTAAAGATCTTAAACCTAGTAAGAAGAGACTTAACAAGATACCTGATATTCCTGAAAAATCTTTATTAAAACTTAATAAACTCTGTTTATTATAGTAAGACAAGGATAAGGAGAACCAGAAGAATAATCAAGAAAATATTATTTATTAATTAAATCATATTTTAAAGAAGATCTCAGAAAATCTAGCATGATTCTGCCTAGAGTTCAAGATAATCATACAGCATTGCCTATATTAGGATTTAAAATATTGAGAATTATAGAATAAGACTTAGAAATAATATCTATAAAGATGCTCTTATCACCCGGAAGTTTATTTAACATGTGGATGAAACAATATAGATTATTATTATTAGTTATTAAAGATTAGTTAAAAGATAAATATTGCAGAAACAGAGTCTTGGTATGATAAACCATGTCTGTACATTTATTTTAAAAAAAGTAAAGATTATTAAAGATATAATAAATTCTCTTGACTTGTATACTACATGAATATATACTTAACATACTATAATTAGAAGTATATTATTAATTACTGATCTAAGATACTGGAAGTGGTTAAGACTAAGATAAGCTATTATCTATACAATATCTTTAAATGCGTGTATAAAGAATATTAAAGATATTCTTATCACAGATTAATATATTAGCTGGCATGTTTCAATGATTAATATATAATATATTATATAATAAAGATAGAAGGCTCAAGGTTTCTAAGAAGATACTTATAGTAATTAAAACCTAACTAGCCAGAACAATAGTTAGCAGTCACAGAATCAGGACCACACCTAAAGATCTAAACAGTCATATTAGATTAACTAGCCCAAGTACTAGTAGACTCTGGAGCAACCAGAAACTTTATAAATCTATGATTTATATAATAACTTGAGATATTCAGATAATAAAAAAAAAAACCTAAACCAATCACAGAATTAAACAGAGAGAATTTGGAAACTCTCACGTTAATAGTTAAGTTAAGATCAGTATTTATAATTATAAAGAATCATTATAAGTATATAGACTTCAATATAATATCTTTAAAATAATATAATATTATATTAAGGATTTTATAGCTCAAGAATCATAACTTGCAGATTGATTAAAAAACTAAAAATCTCTAATTTATAAATTATAATTGCGCAAGATGATACCAGCAAGGACTAGATATAGAGTCTAGATCTATACAGCCTGCTACTCAGCATGGAGCTGAAGCAAGGATTAAGTAATTTAACAAGGAGAGGTTAAGATTATTATAAAAGCCTAACATACCAGGCATTGGAGATAACTTAGAGAAAAATAATATCTTAAATATAGTTATACAAGTAATAACAGTAATTAAGCCATTATAGAAAGATTAGTTCATGAAATTATTAAGATAGATACTAATAATAATAAAAGAGTATTACGAGTACAGTATTAACAGCTCTAATATAAAGATTAAGATAGCTATCTAAAGACTAGAAGATTTATAGAAACTTCTAGCTACAGTCAAGAGTAACATGCAGATCCCACTACAGTATAAGAGATTTAAAAACTTGTTTAAATAGCTAAAGCAACCTGAATTATCTCAGTATAGAAAGTATGACCATACTATTCTTATAAAGAAAGAAAAGTTACTGATATATAGAAAGATTTATTTAATATTTAAGAAGAAATTACAGATATTATAAGAATATATTAATAACTAGCTAATTAAAAATAATATCAGGCCTTCAAAATCATTAATAAAACATGGAGTCCTATTTATACTAAAAAAGGATAGCAGTTTATAATTATGCATGGATTATTGATTACTGAATATTATCATAATCAAGGATCAACACTCATTATCTTTAATTTCAGAAATTTAAGATAAGATATAAGAAATAAAGTGATTTATTAAACTTAATATTATAAATATATATTATCACATATACATCGCGGAAGGTGAAGAATGGAAGACTGTATTTAAAACAAAGTATAGATACTTTAAGTACTTGGTTATATTATTTAGGCTTATCAACGTACTAGCGTTATTTTAGTAATATATTAATAAAGTTCTTGGAAAATACCTTAACAGGTTTATAATCACTTATCTAGATAATATATTAATCTTCTTAAAGACTAAGAAAGAACACGTGAGATATATAAGATTAGTTCTATATAAACTATACCTATATTAGTTATAATACAAGCTAAAGAAATGTGAATTCTATATACAGAAGACAGAGTTTCTAAAATATTAGATATTTACAGAAAAAATCCATACTGAGCAAGCTAAAGTATAAGCTATACAGGATTAGCCTTAATCCAGAAATCTGAAAGAACTATAGCAGTTTATCAGATTAGTTAACTACTATCAATAATTTATAGACAGATACACTATCTATATAACATCATTCTTCAAGCTTATAAAAAAGTTAAAAAAGTACCAGTAAAAAGAACCACAGCAGAGCATGTTTAAAAATATTAAACAGTAATTTATTATATTATTAATACTTGTACAGCACAATCTAGAAAAAGAAATAACCATTAAAATCAATATATTGAACTATATTATTAGTATGCGTATGATGCAATCCAGAGAAGATGAAAAGTTAAGACTGATTACATTTCACTTAAGGAAGTTAGTTCAAGCGGAACTTAACTATAATATTTATAATAAAGAATTACTAACTATAGTAATAATATTCAAGCAATGGAGGATCTACCTTAAAAAAATAAAGCATACTATTATTATAAAGATAGACTATAAGAACTTGACTTACTTTATAACAACCAAAAAATTGACTAGAAGGCAGACATAATGAGCTAAGATTCTGTTATAATATGATTTCAGAATCATATACTGCAAGAAAATAGAGAATAAATATATAAATATGTTAAGCCATAGGCCAGACTACAAATTAAACAAGAAAACTATTAAACCGGCCATCCTGAAGCAAAACACGGATAGGTTAATAAGCTATAATAAGACTAATCTAATAATAATATTAGAAATAAATAGTAATCTAATTAAATAATTAACTGAAGACACGCAAAATAATAAAACACTCCAGAAAATAAGCAAGGACTTACTAGATAAGATCATTATTAATAAAAATAGACTAATATACTTTCACAGATTAATCTTTATATTAATTATAATAAGGATAGAGATTATAGCTAGACACTATGATAAACCGCTTAAGGATCACTTAAAAGTGGAAAAGATAACTAAACTTATTACAAGAAATTACTACATTCCAAACCTTAAACAGAAAATATATGATTATATTAAACAATATAAGACTTACATTAAAGATAAGCCTGCAAGATACTAATCCTATGAATAAATATAAGTACAGAAGACACCACAACAGCTATAAGAATGGATAATAATTAACTTTATTAATTTATTACTAGAATTAGAAAAGTTTAATATTATCATAGTCATCACTGATCGCCTTACCAAATATATCTATCTTATATTAAATAAAATAATAATAACAGTAATATAGATGGTAAAACTATTTTTAGAAAATATTATTATATACTATAAAATATTAAAGTATATTATATCAAATCAAGACAAGTTATTTATCTTAAAGTTCTAGAGATTACTTGCAGATCTTATAAAAATAGAAAAATAAATAATAACAGCTTATTACCTGCAGATAAATAAGCAAATAGAAAAAATTAACTAGATAATTAAACAATATCTGAGACATTACATGAACTACCAACAAAATAATTAAATAAATCTATTACTAATAATATAATTCTTATACAATAATACTAATCACTTAATTATTAAAGTCTTATCATTTTACACTAATTACAGATATCACCCAAGGTTTCTAGAAATATTATTAAAAAAATAACAAGTTATTAATATAGCTAAGAATATTGTTATATTCACAGAAAACATATACTTATAGTTATTCTAAGATATTAAGTTCATGAACTTGTATAATAAGATATACTATAATCACAGATACAAAAAAGAACCTGATCTTAAAAAAGAGGAGAAAGTGTTCCTACTCCACAGAAACATTAAGATAAAACAACTAAATCAGAAGCTTGACTATTATAAACTAGGACTATTTATTATTAAAGATAAGAAGGGACCAGTTAACTACAAGTTAAGATTATTAAAATTAATAAGCAAAATTCACCCAGTATTTCATATCTCATTATTAAAACCCGTACTAAAGAACACTAGAATTACAGAAAATGTGGAGATTGACAACAATATAGAAAAAGAATATAAAGTTAAAAAGATCTTAGACTACAAGAAGATTAGCAGTAAATCACAGTATCTGGTAAAATAGATAGAATATAATATCTCAGAAAATATATAAAAACCTATCAAGAACTTGACAGGCTACTACTAACTTGTAAAATAGTACTACTAGTAGACAAGTCAAAGTTCACCCAGAAAGAAGGAGAGCCAATAAGTTAAAACAAACTAAGATCAAGCTTGAATATAGCAGCTAGCTCAACACCACCCGTGATAATACTAGCCTCAACCTCAGATATTACAGCTTATTGATTACGCAGCCTTACTTACACCTCATGTTTCTTTTATTCTTACTTCTTAAGCTCTTCCAGCTCTTCGATTTCCTTTATATCACGAGCTATAAAATCACTAGCTTATTTTTATAATAACCATTTTTATTTCTGCAACCGAAGAAGTTTTGCCAGAATGACTTCTTCCTCTTCTTTAATAGAATTTTAAGCCTTGACTAAACACTTTTACTTGGTGTCAGAGAAGGAAGGATCAGGTATTTTATAATAAACACCATTTATTTTAACATATTTACTATAATAATCAGAATTTTCAGATTTAATATAAATCTTGTAAAGACAAATACAGCGCTTACAGGAAAAAACCATAAGAAAACCTTCATCCTTAATCTGCCGGTAAAGGCTCTTCTTACAAACAGAAGAACTAAATAACATGGTCAACAATCCAAACAAAGTTTTAGAAAACGACACCAGACACTTACCTCAGGAGAAAGGCACTGCAGATTTATGTTCCTTGAGAACAAGAAACCTTGAAAGAGAGAGAGTGGTGTTACAGACCCCTGCTAGCTGAATGAACTAGTAAGATAGATATATTAGGTAGAAGGCCACGTCCGGAAGGCAAGGACTCTTATCGAGTAGAATCCTGATTAGAGCAATCTACAAACCGGGATGGTTATACAATATGTGACCACGACGGACATGTCACTGACATGCTATAATATAGCAGCGCTATGACAGGACATGGCAGTGCTATGACAGGACATGGCAGCGCTACAACAGGACATGGCAGTGTTATAACATAATATATTGGCGATATGACATATCATGGCGACGCCATGATGAAGGATAGGATATAAGGATACTTTTTTATGTACTTAGCTAGTTCTGTTCTTCGTGCTTAATTTAACTGTCTTTAAGTAACCTATGTTTTGGTAGAGCTTAGTGACAACACTTGTCCGCACTTACTTACGGATAGCTGCGCGGCACTATCTGGCCTTACTTCTCTTCTTCTGTTTAGATCAAGTCATCTTTAGATAGTCAACAACCTGACTACCTTTGATTCAGTTCACAAGGTACGTATTGGAACGGGAGCTAAGCTAACAGGAACAGGGAGAAGCGATCCTAGGGTTTGACACTCTTATCAGGTAGAATCTTGGTTTGAGTAACCAATGCCTAGAACAGCTACGCATCATATGACCACAGGTATATAGGATAGTATATAAATAGATATATGGTATATAGTATACAGTATACGGAAAGGTATATAACTTAGTATATAAAGGATAGGATATATAAGGACATTCTTTCATGTACTTAGCTAGTTCTGTTCTTCATGCTCAATCTCAAAGTCTTTAAGTAACCATATGCTTGGAAGCTTAGCAACAATACTTGTCTGTACTCAGTTACGGATAGCTGCGCGGCACTATTCAGCCTTACTTCTCTTCTCTTGTCCAAGACCAGTTGTTCCTAGATAGTCATCAGTCTGATACCTCCTCGATTCAGTTCGACGGTACGTATACCAGTGAAGCTAAGCTAACCGGGACAGGGAAGCGATCCTAGGGTTTGACATAAAGATCTTTAAAAGGAAAAGAATTTAAACTACTTTATTAAAGTATTTTACTAAGACTTTTAATTAGATCCTCAAGAATTTGAAATCACGTATATAAATATTTATTCGACCCGTCCTGTATATAACTTTATTCTCTGATTAAAGCAGGGCGGATTCTATAGTTAAAGATAAGACAGATCTTGTAGTTAATTATATTTTTGACTTAATTTTCTGATATGATAAAATTATATGTAAAAAATCCTCTCCTGAAAAGAGTTACTGGCTGAATATCTTTACTATTTTAAATCTTAATCTAGTGGTGAATCTGATCTTTGATATACCACTCTGCACATTCTAAAAAAAAATATTAGGAAAAGTCTGTATAGAGAATAATATTGTATATTTAGAGTATCATAACTTTCTGCCTAGGAGGCAGTGTCAGAATCCTTGATAGTAACTAGGCAGTCACGTAATACTACACCGCTACTTCCCTTATATCAGGCCACTGTAGTGATTAGCTAGACATCATCCATGATCACTTCCTCCTACATCTTCCTCTCCCTTGAGCTGTCCTCCTGACAGTAGTTGGATGGGTGACCACCAGCGAATCCCTTCTGTTGTATGTTTTTTTTTTTACTATTCCATCTCAAGAGGTGTTCTAAGATCCATGGCTTAGTTGTATCTAGCTACTTCCTTCCTCTTGACTTTTCTTCTGCATGCCCTCACAACAATTGAATGGCCAAGCAGCTACCCAATATTCAAAATCAATAATGCATGACCGACGGCTTACCTTTGATAACAAGCGATTTTTATCTAACTTATCAGTCCAACTACCATCCGCCTACTTGGTTATCGTCCTATCGACATTTTCTCTGGTTATTACCCGAAAAAGGAAATTTTGTCTTGTGCCAGCGGCGAGTACGATTGGCTGATAAGCTGATAGCACGATAAGATAAGCGACGTGCGCGATCGGTAGCCAGGCGGTGTGATATCTGCGGTGGTGGTTGTGTAGGCAGAATAATGTGTTGTTGGTATCCTGCCGTTATGGAAATATATAGTACTTCGTACTAATCGCGGCTTTGACATTGTGTAACAATACAGGTCAGTAGTATTAAGAAACTATTTCAAAAATCATGCAATCCAACAATCCATAAGTTTGACGAACAGCAACCCAGTATTCCGACTCTACCATGGCAGAACCCGAAAGCGGTGTATACTACAATGACGGAAATCTCTCATTATTAACCTAATCGGGAAATATTTGTCTGCAGGAGCCAGAAGTCACTCTTTGGTTCATACAGTGGCAAGTCTACCAAGATCTATAGTTCGATCATGTCTTTCGGAATCCATTCCGAGGCTCTACTATATAAGCCCTCAAACAGCCCAGTTCAAACACCAGACCAGAGCTCTACCTCACACACTCTTCCTTGTATCTACCACAGTACCACAACATGACCTCCCGAGACGGATATCACTGGACCCCCGAGGTCGGACTCACGCATGGTGTCCCCTCACTCGGTGTCATATCACCACCTACCAACATAAAGAACACTGATGGACCATGGGACGTCATCGTCATTGGTGGCGGATACTGCGGGTTAACCGCAACCAGGGACCTAACGGTCGCAGGTATTCCTCATCATATCCCCACCACCATCCCCATTTCACCAGACATAAATTAACCACCAAAACCAGGCTTCAAAACCCTCCTCCTCGAAGCCAGAGACCGCATAGGCGGCCGCTCCTGGTCCTCCAACATCGACGGCTATCCCTACGAGGTATACTCCCCACCCATCCCCACCTACCAACCCAACCCTAACCTCATCCCAACTCCAGATGGGCGGCACCTGGGTCCACTGACACCAAGCGCACGTATGGCGCGAAATCACCCGCTACAAGATGTCCAACGCCCTTGCACCCTCATTCAACTTCACCCACGGAGTGAACCATTTCCAACTTCGCACTAGCCCTAACACCTCCACCCCCACCTCCACATACATGACCCACGAAGCCGAAGACGAGTTACTCCGCACCGCTCTCCACAAACTCACCAACGTCGATGGTGCCAACGGGCGAATTATCCTCCCTTTCCCGCACGATATGTTCCATGTTCCCGAGTTTCAGAAATACGATAACATGTCCTACGCGGACCGGATCAATCAAATCCAGGATGACCTGACCCCTAACGAGCGCGCCAGTCTCGAAGCATTTATCCTCCTCTGTTCCGGCGGGAAACTTGAGAATAGCTCGTTCGGAGAATTCCTCCATTGGTGGGGCATAAGCGGATACACGTACCAAGGGTGCATGGATTGTTTGATCAGTTATAAGTTCCGCGATGGTCAAAGTAACTTCGCCCGACAATTTTGGAATGAGGCGATTAGTACGGGTCGCTTGGGATATGTGTTTGATTGTCCGGTTGCGAGGGTATCGGATTCCGATGATGGAGTGAGAGTGACGGCGAGGGATGGACGGGTGTATGCTGCGAAACGCGTCATCTGCACTATACCTCTGAATGTCCTCTCTGGTGTCCAGTTCTCGCCTCCGTTGTCGGAAACCCGGGCTTTGGCTGCGAGGAATGGCCATGTGAATATGTGCACGAAGGTTCATGCCGAAGTGGATAATAAAGCTATGCGGTCTTGGACGGGGATTACGTATCCGTTAAATAAGCTGTGCTATGCTATTGGGGATGGGACGACCCCGGCGGGGAATACGCATTTGGTGTGTTTTGGGACGGATGCGAATCCTATTCAGCCTGAGGAGGATGTGCGGGAGACGTTGAGGGCGGTTGGGGAGTTGGCGCCGGGGGAGTTTGGGGTGAAGAGGTTGGTGTTTCATAATTGGGTGAAGGATGAGTTTGCGAAGGGGGCGTGGTTCTTTTCTAGGCCAGGGATGCTGGGTGATTGTCTGGAGGGGCTGAGGGAGAGGAGTGGGGGTGTGGTGTTTGCGAATTCGGATTGGGCGTTGGGGTGGAGGAGTTTTATTGATGGGGCGATTGAGGAGGGGACGAGGGCGGCGAGGGTGGTGGTCGAGGAGTTGAGGCCGGGGCGGGGGGTGAGGGCTTGTTTGTAGGGTTTAGTTTTTACAGCAGTGAATCTCAGTCCACATTATTGTATTAAACACAGTGCTAACATTTTCTATGAGGATTATCTTGGAAATAAACCATTCGAAGATATACTACAGGTGTTGATCTCTAGATGAGATTGATACGGGTCCACCCGCCGATAAGATCCGCTTTGCGGGCCTCGGAAGATTCTTGGCATTCAGCTACTCCTTATACTATGTAGCAACATTGAGGCATCCTCGTTTCAAAATCTTCATCTTGCCACTTCCTTGATATAGTATCAAGTCTAATTAAGCTCCCGAACCCCGGAAGTTAGTTCTTCGCAGTCACAAGCCAACGGGAAGCGGCGGGAAGAGGATGACCACATTGCTGCATCACCACTCAGTGACCTCATCGGTAGCTTTGTCATCGCCAGCTTTAACATAACAAGTGAAGTCTTGAATATTTAGACCCTGCCCAATTGACAAAGACCAATTACAGAACAAAGAAACATAATGGACACCATCAAGCAGACCATTGCCGAAAACTTCGGCGGACCCTCTCACGACCTTGCCGGGGAAAAGTTCGATTTAGACGATGTGCCCGACCTGAGTGGTAAGGTCGCCGTGGTTACGGGGGGTAGCGAAGGTAGGCAGCAATCATACCACCCCATCAACATACTGAGAATTGAAACTGATTCCCCATTCTTCCCCAGGAATCGGCTTCGGAGTAACCCACACTCTCCTCTCCAAGAACATTTCAAAGCTCTTCGTGACCTCCCTCCGAAAAGAGGTAGCCGACGACGCCATCTCCGCCATCGAATCCGAGTTCGGACCCGACACTCGCAAACGATTTATCTGGATCCAATGCGACCTGTCAGACTGGGAAAAGACGGCCAATGTGGCAGGCGAGATCGCCGGGCAGACCGACCGGATCGACATTCTCATCAATAACGCCGCTCGGGGTATCATGTCGCGGCAGCTGGCACCCACCAACGGGATCGACCTGCACATGGCGCTCAATCACATGGGTCACGTCGTTCTGACCTCGCACCTACTGCCGACGCTCAAAAAGACGGCTGACGCCGGTAACACCGTGCGCATCGTCAACCTCGCCTCCAACGTGGAAGCCAACGCGCCCAAAGACACCGAGTTCGCATCCGTGGAGGAGCTGAACCGTGACTATGGCCCCAATGCGCTGTACGGTCGGTCCAAGCTGGCTGTGCTCTTGCATGCCAAGTGGCTGGATGCCCATCTCAAACCCACCCATCCTAATATCATTGTCAATGCTACCCATCCGGGGGTTGTGGATACCGCCCAGACGAACGATCATATACATGAGGCGTACCCGCTGCTCGGATACGGTATGTCCGCTGCCTTGAAGCCCTTCCGGAAGAACCAATTCCAAGGAGCCGTGTCCACCATGTATGCGGCTACGATGGCCACTGAGGGCGGACAGTTCATCACTCCGCCGCGGATCGTGGAGAAGGGTAGTGACAAGGCTAATGATATGCAACTGGCTGACCGATTGATGAAGTTGACGGCGGAGGTGGTGGAGAAGAAGACACGCCAGGAGAGTAGTGCCAAGGGTTGTCCTTTCAAGGAAGACTAGGTTTAGATCGTTGTCATGTTTCCTCTCAATTCTGTGACGTCTCTCTTATGTTGTGCAAGTATCATCTGGTAGCAGATGCGTGGTGTGTCGTGGATGCCTGAGAGGAACTCTTTGTAACATACACAAATGCTATGTTAAAAGCTTTTGGATTTAGATGTTCTCGATGATATTTTTGAATGTTCGATACAGGTAAAGTACAGTAGGATATCGATTTACCTATTATTGGGTAAATTAATACCCCTTTAATCTACAGTTCTTGTTTTACTCTTCACTGGCTTGAGATGTAAGTCAAAAAACGCACATAATGTGTTGGGATCCCCGATGGGCTCCCAGGCCGGTAGGCAACGTAGGGTCACGTGACGCTCCTCCCTACACCGCTAGTTAGTCCATATAGATGGCCTACGAGGCCCCTAGCTAGATCATCATCCATCGAATTCTACACGGTTGAATCGCCTTAGTAGCCACTCCAACATAATGTAATTGAACGACAGTATCGGTTAAACGTTCGCCCCAGTATCCCTCACAGCACCCCAAATCAAAGACCATTTAGGCAGCAACCTTGGTAAGGCCAATCTGAACACAATCACTGGAGAGGGTGACACCCGAGCGACTGGCGTAGATCATGTACGTGGGAGGTCCCGCAGCATACAGGGAGACGTGAGGACAGGCGAAGAACTCTCCCTGGGCCCACTGGAGGACGTTGTTGCTGTCCGTAGTGAAACCCTCGGTCAAACCATCAGATGCAATACCGTCGGTGCTCTTGAGGTCGACGTGACCGTCACTGCCAACGTAGACTAGGCGGAATTGTTAGCATGGGCTGGTATGAAGACTAGGTGTGTTGTGAAGGTTAAGACTTACCAACGTCGCCGTTCTGAATTCCCAGAGTGCCATCACCACCGGTGAAGTTGATGCCGTGGTCACCGTTCGGGGCCACGATGAAGGCGTCGCCTTGGCTGATGAGAGCGCGGCCCTTGAGTTCGGTGGTGCTGGACTGAGCTCTGCTGATGACGAGCTGGAATGGAGTCGTGGTGGGAGCTGCGGCGGCGAGCACGCTGGCGATGAGGGCGGACAGGGCGAAGGTGGATTTCATTTTTACTGAGGTGGTGGACTTGGTGAAGTTGGATGAGCGATTGATTGATTGATTGTTTCTGATGTTGTTGGATGATGAGAATACGGACGTGTGTTGTCGTCTTTATATGTGTTCACCCATGCTTCATGACTATCAAGGTTCTCGCAATTTAATTACTACTTTGGGCAAATGTTACGAGTTACGAGGATATTCTACAACTATTTCGTTTCTCACCATTAGGGTCCTCCAAAATGTCTCAGTTTCTATTTGAGCGGTGTTACCAGAGTACCCACCGGACTCTATATCTTGATTATCAAGGTTCCCATATTGTCTCAGTTCACCTAGTAGTGAAGTGTGAGGAAATAACGTAGCTAGGGACATATCGTTTTGGCCGAGTGGTCCATTGCCAGCTACTCCACCGTCTGCTGTTTGGTTCTCACAGCATCTAGTCCTCATTTAAGAGCGTCCTGCCAGACTCCATTATCACCTTGTTTTTCCTAGAACTCCGTAGACTACACCAAAGAAAACACTTTTCGGAGAATCGACTCCGCCCAATGACAGATCTGGAGGACCTTGATGGCCAACTATTACTAGATAGGTTAATGAGATGTACCACGTCAAAATAATCATACCCACTCTTGGTCCCTACCAGCAACCCCAGCCCCCAACCCTAACATCTAAACATCCACGACCCTCCCCTCGACCACCTCCCCCAACCACCTCGGTTCACTCCTCGCCTTCTCCTCCAACACCACCGCCCCTTCCCCCGCCTCCATCCCAACAAACCGATTACACCACCCAATAACCGTCCTCCACCAAACCAACGCATTCTCCTTCCCCAGCACGAAATGATTCTCATCCGGAAAATTCAACATCCTCGTCTCAATCCCCTTCAACCTACACACCGCATAGGCCGCCCACCCAGCCGTACTCGGACACCGGTAATCCTTATCCGAATGAATAACCAATAACGGAGTGGACCAATTAGTCAAATACTCCGCGGGGTTATATTTCCTCCAGATTTCCTTCGCGCTGGCAGGATCAAGGGCTGCATTTTCCGTGTTGGTGAAGTACGGGGATCCGAACGAGCGGGTGAGTTCTTCCTTTTCGGCGAGATCGTCGCTGAGGAGTTCCGAGACGACGTCGAACACGCCGTCATGGCAGACTAGGGCTTTGAGACGCTTCGCGAGAGGTTGGCCTGCGACGTAGAGAGCCATGTATCCGCCGTAGCTTGCGCCGGCGGCGACAGCCCGATCGATATCGCATTTACTGGAGAGGTTTTGTTCGACCCAGTTGAAGCACCGCTCGATGTCGTGGTAGGGGTGTCCGCCCCATTGGAGGGAGACGGATTTGGCGAAGTGGCCGCCGAAGGAATCGGAGCCGGTGAAGTTGGGGATTGCGACGATGTAGCCTTGTTCGGCTAGGAGGAGGGCATTCCAGCGCCAGGTCCAGGCGTCGCGGTTGGCGGAGTGGGGACCGCCGTGCATGAACAGGAAGAGGGGGTGTTTGTCGGGGGTGTTGGGGTTGTACCAGGAGGGTTTGATGATCCAGGTTTGGACGGGAGTGTGGCCGTCGGGCCCGCCGGGGAAGGTTATGGAGGTGATTTGGTTGGAGGAGATGTTGAAGTAGGCGCCGTGGGAGGAGGTGGTGTGGAGGGTTTGGGTGGTGTGGAGGGTTTGGGTGGTTTGGGTGGTGGGGTTGAGGAGGGTGAAGGTGCCTTGATCGATGAAGGAGGAGGAGGTGGCGAGGAGGTGGGGGTTGGAGAGGGAGGTGCTCACGGGGTGGATTGAGGAGATGGAGCCGGGGATGTCGAGGGGGGTGGGGGTGACGAGGTGGGTTTGGGTGTCGGAGGAGGAGGTTGTGGGAATAGGGACTTGGAAGAGGCGCGTTTTGGCTTGGTGGTTGGCGGTTAGGTAGAGGGAGGAGTTATCGTTGGCCCAGAGGATTTCGTCCGGGAAGACATCCCAGGGTTGGGACTCGGAGTCGGTGGTTCGGAGGAAGGAGGTGATAGTTAGGGTTTCGACGTTCAGGAGGCCGATGTTCTTGTGGGACCATTCTTCGCTGGTCTGGTCCACAAGAAAGGCTGCTAGAGGACCGGTAGGGGCGAATGTCGGGGCGTTGACGATGTCGGCATGGTCAGGGATGTGAATTCGCTTGAGGGTTGGCGCTTCGGTCTCGTCAAAGGTCGACAATGGAACGAAGTAGAGGGACTTTTGGGTTTCGAGCCATTCGCTGTCCCCGGGCTTGGCGGTTGCGAACAGGATTCCATACTTCGATATGTCCATATCGGTGGAGCTGGCTGAATTGGAGTACAGAGGAACGACAAGGCCGGTTCCTCGTAGGGCATTGATGGGGCCATTGGTTGACAGATGCCACTTCTGGGAGGTCTCCTCGAACTTTAGGACTGTGTACCAGATGACTGAGCGGTACTGGTCGACGTAGGTATCCCATCGTTTGGGCCGACTCTTGGTCCATTCCCGAGCGGTGCTGTGGGACTTGTCTGTTTTGGATGTGTTGTACAGATTCTGCTCGGCATCCGCTGCAGCAGTGAAGACCAGGGCAATGTCTCCGTTGTCCAATCGGTGTGTCTTGACGTTGTCTAGATTGGCGTCGATGGTGCCCGCCAAGTATGGTCTGGATTTGTCAGTCGCCCCCGATTATTAAAGGCTTTCAGTCGTACCTAATGCTGTGGTTGGCATCTCCAATCCAGAGCTCAGTAGCCTTGCTTTCTGCTTCGCGTTGCCACAAGAGAAATGACTTGCGTAGCCACCGGAACGAACTTTCCTTGGGATTGTTGCTGTACCGACTCGATGTTCCGGTTTCCAAGTCCAGCAGCTTGACGTCGGTGAAGTTTGTGTGCGAGTCTAGATCATAAGTCGAGACGGTGTACAGGGCTAGTTTGCCCTCATCGTTGGGAACCGCGGCTGACGGTCTTGGAGCCGTGATCAAGGCTCTGTCCAAGATAATCAGTACTCATTATGACAGATATCCATCTGGATAGAAGTAGCGCGACATACTCTGGGGTGAATTTGCGATTTTCGGCCATGTTGGATGATGATAATGTCAGGAAGGGAAAATGACCGTTGAAGGAATGAGGGGAACTAATAAATAGCGGGCAAAAGCGGTTCACAATCGGAGCTCCGACGCTGATTGACTCGTAAACCCGACAGACTAACCCACCGCAGTTAAGCCGAGGGATGCACTGCATAAGCACTTGTGAGTCATCTTGATTCATGGCCCTAATTCACCAATAGAATTTACTTTCGTGTCCTGTTCAGGGATTTGAAAGTAGTGCCGAAGATAACGTGCTTGAGACCCGGATTTGTCAGATTTCATAGCGGTGCTTGTTTGACTAATCAGGTGTTCGTATAGGGCTTTGTCGATGAGGACTATAAATTATGTTGCCTGATTTTGCCTTGGCATGGTGCACGCTGAATGTCATGTAATAGATGTATATATATCTGCATGGGATTACCTGGCCCAGACATTTTTAGACCTAGATAGTATACCCATCATTCCCATTAAATCAGCCGAGACATTATCAAGGTACCTACAGCATGTCACTGCTCCGCCCTTGACACTTCTTGCAACCCAAACTCCGTATGCAACTCCTCACTCAACACAAGCTGCTTAATCGGAATCGAAAGAATCAACCCAACAACCCCAAACGGAATCGCCATCCACCACACCCACCTCAAGCTCTCCTCATAAACCCCCAGCACTTCCGCCTCCAGGCCGGGAGTATCACTGAGCGTGCGCATGAGCCCGTCACTAGCGAGTGCATACGCACCCCCATTAGCGAGCTTCTCCCGCAAAGCCTGGCTACTAACGCGATACAGCAGCGCCTGAACCCGCGTATTGAAAATAGTCGTGGGAATGGCAATCCCCCAGATACATCCGAAGCTGCGCACGAATGCCCAGGTAGCTGTGGCCGTAGCCACATCGGATTCCGGCAGAGTGGCTTGGATGGGCGGCAGAGTGCTGGAAAATATCATCCCAGAGCCGACACCAAAGAGGACCTGGAAACCGGCCCAGTCGCGCGCCGGGGAATGTCTGTTGAGAAGGGCGAGCAGTCCGCTGCCGGCTGTCAAGCAGGTGTACCCCACGAAGTGGAAGACTCGGTATTTTCCCGTCACGGCGATGAGAATACCCGTTATCACGCCGAAGGGGGCAATGGCCCCGGTGATGGGAAGGACGTGAACTCCGGATTCGGTGGCGGTTAGACTGCGGATGGCCTGGCACTGTTGATTAGAGGAATTGGTTGATGGGAGGTGAGTATAAATGGATACCTGGAAGTAGATGGGTAGGAAATATCCAACCCAGTATAGCAAGAGGTTTTGGAGGAACGAGATCCAGAGCGCACATAGAGCAGTCGCGCTAGAGAACAAGGGAAGTGGAAGGGATGGTTCGGGGCAGAATCGTGAATTCTGATGACCGTAGAAGAGAACTAGCCCTGCGAGCCCTAAGAAAAGTGGAACAAGAACACGCCCCGAAGACCAGGGATATGCAGTCCCTGCCCAGGTCAGAGCGAGCAAGATTGCGACAACTGCCATCGTAAGAATTGTATTGCCCACCACGTCCACCCTTTGGAGCTGCTGCCAGATGGTCCCGGGGCTACGTGGATGTGTGACACGCAGGAACAGCACGAGCAGGAGCAGCGACACCGCACACAGTGGCAGATTAATCAGAAACACCCATCTCCACGAAACGTACTGAGCCAATACACCCCCCAGGACTGGCCCGATTGTTGTCCCTACCGCCCATACCGACGCCATGAGCGCGACATATTTCCCTCGCTGGCGGAGGGGCACCAGGTCGCAGATGACCACATCCACCAGAGTATTGATACCACCGCCCCCGATCCCCTGCACTGTTCGTCCGGCAATGATGGCACCAACATTGTTTGCACCCCCGGCCATGGCACTTCCGACTGCAAAGATAACCACCGAGCTGATCATCATCCATCGTCGGCCGAAGATATTCGCCATCTGCCCGAAGAGCGGGAGCACCACCGTTGAGGACAGGATGTAGGAGTTAGTTATCCACATGTACAGGTTTCCGGCGTGGAGATCGAGGGCAATGGTCGGGAGGGCGGTGGAGAGAATGGACGTGTCGAGGGCTGCGAGGAAGGTTGTCATGCACAGTGCAGGGAACACGGCCCAGAAGCGCCATGTCTTTGGCGGAGGAAGAGAGAGATCATTCTGCGGTGGTTGGAGGTTAGGCTGCTGTGCCTCTCTTGCGGATTTCACTGGGTTGCATTCTCCTTTTTGTCTTTCATCTGGATCTTCTGTCGGCGCAGGAATAATGTCTTGCTTTTCCGGTTCATCCGGACTATTTGTCGGCAGGCTTTTCCTCCGTGTTAACGTTGATGTTTCACCCATGGTGTGTGAATAGCCTCAAGAGAGATAGGAGGTTCAGGCGGCGTGAGAGCGAGAAAGCAGAGAGCTATTTATAGCACATCACCAGCAGCGGGGCGTGTTACGCTAGGCTGGGGGGTGAATCCTTCAGGTTGCTGTCAGCAACTCAGCATCCCTCCGAGATCCTTCCAGCTTAGACTGGGTTATAGGAAGCTCCGATGGCATTTTGAATACTATTTCCAGGGATAGCTTGCTGTAGGGTCATCTCTGTAAAGGCCAAGATGTAAGATTCATGATAAACAAATCTTAAGGCAAATAGATACTTCCCTCCGCCACTACTGTCGCCTGGCCTGCAAGCTTCACCTCCTCTACCCTCCCCCGTCAGCATCCAACCAAATATCAACCACAATCCGACTATCCCTCCCCATCTATTCTCCCTGACTGATATTGAACCGATGAGCCCGAGATTCCCTTCCCCGCGACAGCGCCAAGTACGCACTCAACGAACACCCCCCACTTCCACACGCCGGATCCTCCAAATTAATCGCAATCATCCGAACCCGAAGATCCCAAACCATCGTCCCGCCTTCAATATACCTATCCAGCAGACGATAATACATCACCCCCGTAAGAGACGATATCCAATCTTCATCAAGCTCAAGCGTGGGACTCGCCCCCGGACCAAGCTTAGCGAAGGTATCACCCCATTGGGTAAGATCCACCAGCGCGAATGTAACCCCCTTCACTATAGAAATGACCGGATATGTTTTGTTTAGATCACAGAGATCCAATGATTCAGATATGACCCGCTGTACAGCACCAATCTGCTCAACTGTAGCTTCACGCTGATGAATATGCACATTATGTGGAACTGTCGCATACACGAGTTTCCTTTCCCGGTCATAGGTAAGTGGCACGGGCCCCGCCTTCGTAATAACAGTTAAATTCACGGTATTTGTTGCACACCGTTGGAAAAGTAAATGGCCTGTGCCGATGATCGGATGGCCCGCGAATTCCATTTCATTGACGGGGATGAAGATATCCACGTGGGGATTGGGGCCGTCGGTATAGAGGAAGACGGTTTCGGAAAGGTTGAATTCCTGGGCGATGTTCTGTTTTTGGGCGTGGCTTGGGTTGTGCGAGTTGGGGAGGGTGATGATGGAGACGGGGTTGCCGTGGAATCTGGGTTTGGGTTGGTTGGTGGGTGGGGATGTGAGGGTTCTGGAGGGGGGTCACTTTTGGTTTGTGAAGACATCGAGGATTACTGGGGTGGATGGGTCAGTCGAGTTTAGGGTTTGGGTGGGAATCTTGATAGGGGGGCTATCGAGTGAGTTCGTGGGTGGTGATAACGCCGCATCAAACGGGCCATCTGTCGTGACTTCACTATCAGGACATATCTGACTCGGATGATGGAGGATATGCTGCTCTCTATCTCTTTCCTATGGTCCAGGGTAATTTCTCGAGTTAGAAAGGGTTAAAGGGCAATCAGCAAGATCGACATGATCTTCAGATAGTGACAAGCTGACCACTTATGGATGATAAATAAATAATTCATTACTGTGTTATGTGATGCCCTACATCTCGGGGTTGATATTACTTCTTTGTGTTTTGGATACCATCTATCTACGAGGCCACAGACAACAACTCACCAGGGGCAAAATTGGGGCGATTAGGATGTGATAACCTCCACCACATTCATGGTAACATAATCCCAAGTAGCCCGAGTCCAATTTTCCCGACTGCCTTCTACTTGGCCTCATATAGATCCGACATGGGAACAACTTACAATTCCAAAATAACCCAGATAACAACCCCATCATTCTTAACCATGAAACCGGACAATATCCTCCGACAATTCCGAATGGTGTGTCCAAAAGTGCGCGACATTAGGGCTGTGGCGGGTATTATCGGTTACCGTCGGTTGTTCCGGCTGCCTGTCGAACGCAAGGCGTAGTACCTAGTTCGTCCGGACAACGACGCCTTAATCTCAAACCATATCTAAGTTATAAAACAATTCCTTGCAATTCCTAAACCTAAATCATCAAGATCCAAACCCTAACGACACCGCCCATCATGCTCCAACACGAATCCCACCACATCGTCGCCATCGAAGCCGTACATTGTCCCATTCCCACCTTCAACCTACCATGTCCCTACACCGTCGACACATACCACTGGACATCTCAGTCTGAACTCGCCCACCGAATCAAAGACGCTACAATTATCCTGACCACCACGATCCCACTCTCCGCCGAAGTCCTATCCCCAGATATCACCCCCAACCTCCAACTCATCGTGATCATGGCATCCGGCACCGATTGCGTCGACAGAGTTGCATGCCAGGCCCGAGGAATCACCATTTGCAATTGCCCTGGCACCAACATGGATAGTGTGAGCGAGCACGTAATCGGGGCGTATTTCGCCACGAGACGGAAATTCGTCCATCTGCACCAGGCCACGGTCAGTGTTCCTGACGATCCGGGTGTGGAAACTGAATGGAAGATGAATGGCACGTTGCATCCGCGGCTTAGGATGTCGGATGGGAATCCACCATTGCTATGCTCTCAAGAAACATTGGGGATTCTGGGGTTTGGGGCTTTGGGACGGCGAGTGGAAACCCTAGCTTGGGCGCTGGGAATGAAGGTGATTGTGTCAGATCATAAGGGGGTTGTTCCGCGCGATGGCCGGGTGTCGTTTGAGACCTTCCTTAAAGAATCAACGGTACTGGTGCTTTGTTTACCGAGGTCATCGAAAACAGTGAATTTGATTTCGACGGAGGAGTTCCGTATGATGATGCCACAAGCGGTGGTTATTAATGTTGCTAGGGGTGGAATTGTGGATGAGCAGGCTTTGTTGGATGCTGTGAAGGAGGGGGTTATTTCGGGTGCTGCGATGGATGTGTTTAAGGATGAACCTGTTGGGAGGGGTGGGTCGCCTTTGATTACGAGGGAGATTGAGGAGGAGGGGTTGAATTTACTTCTCACTCCGCATCTGGCTTGGTATTCGGGAATGACGTTGCGGAATCTGCAGGAGGGGGTGAAAGGGACGGTGGAGAGATGGGTTGGTGGGGAGACGATAAATCGGATTTTGTGATGGGATAGAATAGTATTCTACTTATTGATGTTTCGGATTATATATAGTGTTTTCAGTTGTATATGCTGGGACAAGTTGATGGAGTGTAGAACGGGATATCGACTTTATAGGATGATTTGCAATAGTGAGAAAGGGGGCGACGGCTTTACGATTATTTAGACTATCTGGGATATGAGATAAATCCTTCCAATGCAAATGTTGACAGAGTTATCGTATTCTGAAGGTGATACAACTAGAGGAGCCCGTCATGATGAGGGTCTGGATCATGTCCTGTAATTGAATCCTCGCATATACCTTCATATACTGTCTGCAACAAATGAATCGTTATTGTCGAAGGAACTCCTTAATCACGAAGAAACAATCAAAAGCAGCTGCAAGCCAGGTCTGTCACAGCATTGGGCTCGAAAAGCAGACAAAACCGGTCAAATAACAACAATCAAAGCGCTCATCGTTGAAAAAGCAACCCACACACTCATGAGCACACCAAGCCTAGGCGGGCAGAACCTAAAACCGATTAGTGAAGATCAACCAAATACGAGCAATACGTACTCTTCCACACTGAGACCGATGAATCCGCCCCAAAAGAACCACTGTGAAATCCAGAGAAGGAGCAGCAGCATGACCGTTTCCGCATAGAACACCATGGATGCTGTTGGATAACCCCATTTCTGTCGGCTTTGAGCAGAAAATGTGCCATACACAATCTGATCCCCTCCCATGCCACTTGTCAACAGGGATTCTTCGGAGCCGATGGGCTTGTCCATCCGACCCTGTGCATAATCGTCTATGAGTCTTCTGCGACGGGCCCTCCACTTCTTCCTAGACATCGATGTTGTGTCCCCGATTGTCTGCCAGTCTGGTTGGTTGAGAATATCAGATCCAACCAACCTATCCAGCCTTCGCACGGTGCGCACCAAATGCACAAGTCCCACGCCGATGATAATAAGCCACATGAGTGCTCCAGCATACATCGTTTCAGCCGAATCCCATCTCTCCGCTTCTCCTATACCTCCAAGGTAGAAGTTATGCTGTCGACCATAATTGACAGTCATAAGCATGTGATATGACGACAGGAACTGGAGGATCAATTCCGCAAATAACAAAGACGCGGTCGCGGAGAATCCCACCATTCCTGAGGATTGTAGACCAATCACTAAGATGGACAACCAAGTAAACCGAGGCATTGAAGACCAGAGGAGCATCAGTTGAATAACGGGGACGTCCTCATAGCCCGATGTACTCTGAACTATCAAAGCATTGAACCAGTTCGCAGTGACTTGCAGAGTGGCGATTACAGTCCCCTTGCACATCCAACCCCACGGGTGCGAGTACCATGCAATCCCGCGCGAACCTTTATCTTTACCGGTTATGTAGCTGAGTAACACTGCAAGGTAACTAGCTATGCTGATTAGGGAAATGCTTCCGAGCTTCCAATCATTCGAGGGACATGTTTCCGATGCTTTGGAGTGGTCCAAATGGGTGGTGTTGGCCATTTCTGAATTGATGGACGGCTTGAGGGTCCATCGCCATGGAATCATCTCAATGGGAGTAGGGACGGTTAGCTGGCGCCAATTATCTGGTAGACCATGCCAGTCCTCCACATTGCTGCAAAGATTGTGGAGCCACTTAGTATAGTCTATTCGCCCCTCGAATATATGGCAGGAACCTCCGCAGGAATGGTAGCTAATGCCGCGGCAAACGCAAGCCCTGTCAACTGCAGGCTTCACCTTGCAGAAGCCACTTGAGTCGATTTCACAAGCATCGGTTGCACACTGATCAGTAAGCTCGGTCACCTGCTTCGGCATATCCGAGACACACTTCGGCCAGTGCCATTTTTCGATGGGAATGTATGCAAACTTTGTGGTTTTGAGTGTGTCCATCCAGCTATCGGGCAAAGACATCGATCCACAGGTAGCGTGAATCCAGAGGCGCTCCTTCGTAAATTCCAAACTTTCTGAGTCTGAGCACGGCTCGTTTTGAAGATCTAAAGAGTAGGCACCACAGAAGCATTCTTTATCAAAGTAGTCACCGTCTTTGATGCTATGATGGACGAGATCGTAACCAACGGTTTCAAAATCCAGCGCAGTCATGGACCGCAGTCTTTCACTATATTCCCACGGACGATCGGCATTTCCGGTGTGTTGGGTAGTGCTCGTGAAACCACAAGAGGCTATTACATGTTGAAATGGTTCCAGCGAGACAGCAGAAGCGGAGCCAGTCAGACATGTGGGTGCTTTGTCAAGTATGTCAACAGCTGCGTACCCTTTGGCCAGAGAGGCTGGGGAGAGAGCTTGCAGTCCGTTTGCGTCGCCAACATCGACAAGCCACGTTCGACCGGTAATCTCATGAATCCAATGATACAATTGTGCTTTGGCAAGTATTGATCGACCGCAGTATGGGAGATAGCTTGCGACCATATCAGTGGAAAACGCATTGCTGAAGCAGCTGAGCTGAGTCAGCCATTGGTGGTGGGTGCAGATAATTCCAAAGTGGTTGGTGCATCGTTTGCTGGTGCATCCTGTCATGGTTTTCAGCCAGGTGGAATGATCTTGCTGAGCGATGCACTGTGGCATCGGAGCTAGATCTTCGGGGTTGACCCAGCCATTGCGGTTGCTCTGGGGTAACACGACTCCGTCCTCAGCATTATCAACGGTCGGGGAATGAAGCGCTTCTGGAGTACTGATATTAGTGCCAGGATAGATGGAGACTTTAGGAGAAACTACCTCTCACACTGACACCGTAAACCCCAGCCGTCAACAGGACAAGAAACGTACCGGTCAACTTCATGTCGCTGGTGTTGTCGGTCGAGCCGGTGCTTGGAAGTGGAGCCTTGCGAGATGAAGCTTATCCGCTGCGGGGCTGCCCATAACACCAACATCTGTCGGATCAACATCGGACCGATCAAGCCCAACGAATCATTGCATAGTTGTTAATATTAACTAACGTAATCGGTAAGCGAGCGACGCACGCAAGCGAGTGACGCACCTCCGCGCGTTTTGGCCGTGGCTGAAATACTCACCAAATTTAATTAGCAACCATGCCACCAAAAGTGCGTCAAAATCCAAAAGATTCTCTAAAACAAGAGGGGAGGATATTACTTGCAATCTCTGAATTAAAAAAACAGGAAAAATTATCTATACAAGAAGCAGCATGTATTTACAATATCCCTGAATCTACTCTCCGAAAAAGACTAAGAAGCTATACCTTTCAACATAACACACGCGCGAACTCACATAAGTTAATCCAAAATGAAGAAGAATCACTTATACAATAGATTCTTTCTCTTAATCAGTATGGTACAGCTCCCCGGCCATCTCATATACAAAAAATAACTGATATCTTACTAGCAAAGCATGGAAAGACTCCTATCCAGACTGTTAAAGAGAAATAGGCATACAACTTTATTCAACATCAGGATAAACTTAAAACTCGCTTTTCTCGTCGGTATAATTATCAGCGCGCGAAATATAAGGATCCAAAGATAATTTTTGAGTAGTTCAACCGTGTACAAATTACCAGAATGCAGTATGGGATTGCTGATAAAGATATCTATAATTTTAATAAAACTAGTTTTATTATAAGCCTTATAACTACTATAAAAGTAGTTACAAGAACTGAGATGATTAAACAGCTGTTTCTTGTACAGCCAGGCAATCATGAATAAGTCACTTCAATTAAGTATATCAACTGCATAAAGTAGGCACTTCTACCATGCATTATCTTTAAAGGAAAGATCCATATTAAGGAATGGTACAAGGATAATACCTTACCACACGACTGGAGAATTAAGGTCAGTACCAATGGCTAAACAATTAATAAGATTGGACTACAATGACTTTAAAAACTCTTTATCCCAGTAACTAATAACCGTACAACTAGCAGATACCGGCTGTTAATCCTTAATAGCCATGGAAGCCATTTAACTCCCTAATTTAACCAGATATGTATAGAACATAATATTATACTAATCTGCATGCCATTACACTCATCACATCTCTTACAATCTCTTGATATTGAGTATTTTATACCTTTAAAGCGCGCGTACGGCCGCCTTGTTAAGAACAAGATACAGCTTGGTTTCAACCATATTAACAAGCTTGACTTTCTTGAGGTCTATCCCAACACTCATACAGAAGTCTTTAAGCCAGAGAATATTCAGAATAGCTTTACAGCAGCTAGATTAGTCCCTTTACAGTCAGAATGTATGCTATCACAGCTAAATATATGTTTAAAGACCTACACCACCCCCGAGTTGATTAACTATCTCTGCACCCAAAACGCTGTATAATCTCAAGTAATTGGATGAACAAGCATCCATAATTAAGAAGCTATTGCGGTATCATACACAGAGTCCATCTAGTCCAACAAAGACCACATTAAATCAGCTTGTTAAAAGATTTGAAATAGCCCTTAATAGGGCTGCTATTCTTGCAAAGAAAAACCAGGATTTACAGACTGTATATGAGAAAAAGCTTTAAAAGAGAGAACAGTCTAAAGCACAGATTGCTTCTACAGAGGACCTTTCAATTAAAGAAGACCATGCACTTGTACAAAGCAGAAATCAGATAGAAGAGGCTATACAGACTAGACCTACATCAAACACACTAGAGACATTGCAATGTTGTGTACGGGCGCCCCCACGCTGCAGTGACTATCATATTATTAAACATAAACAATTACAGTGCCCAAATCGTATTTGTATTTAGTTTGAATATAAAAATACATGTTTTGGTGGCTTTATAGAGCTTTAAACTTCCAACCATGGTTTATTTCGGGCGGAGGTGCGTCGCTCGCTTACCGATTACGTTACTGAAGGAAAACTATTATTAGGTCATCTTTACAGTACCAAGTGTCCCGATCCTAGTAATAATTCCATAGGATTGGTACCAAAATCCACACTTTTTCTTACTATATACATCTCACAAAACCTACCAGGTTTTTAAATAGTATTTGAAAATGAAATTCTGCACAACTCTGACAAACATATGATATCTGTGACTTGTAACAAGGTAAGAAACTATCCAGCTACCTCTTTGTCGCCAGGCTATTAACCAGTGTCACGGAAATGATGCGATATAAAATCCTGCCTGCATCATATCATCGAGGGTATCATCATTATATTTTCTTTCCTGATAAGAGTACTATTAGTGAAGACACTGCAGTAAAAACCTCCACTGAACTTTTTCTTGACTTGCTAATTTACATAATACCTTTTTGCACGCCGTGGATTCATCTCCAATCATGACCACGTTGAGTCACCTCAGTAGGCATTATAAAAGTAACTTTGTTCTACCGTAGCAGGTTAAAGTCAGATGGGACGAAAGATGTACACCCTGGGTAGTTCCCACCGGCAAGACAAACCCCGAGAACACAGCCTACATTGAGGTATATGATTCAAAGCTCTCCAACCTGCATCTAGACAATGAGTTTCATATTGCGGATATATACCGAGATGGGGTTCCACAGGACTAGATCACTAAACCTAGAAACTCTCCTGAACAGAGCAACCGCATCGCCCGTAGCCCTGGTCCCTAACAGTCCCCCCACTTTCTAACGTCCTCCATCACTCCATTTGTAACCCCCATCCTACCTATAATACTGCAAACTATCCCAAGAAAGCGGCTCATGACCCCACGAACAATGCTGATTCCCAAAATAGGCGTATTTGCAGTTCGCGCAGCGATAATAGAAACATTTGACGACCTGCGTGCAGGAGACGACGGTGTCTTGGGCGCTGATGTAGCGGGCCCCGCAGGTTCTTTCTTCTTGTGTGGAGCGGATGGAGTGTTGGCAGCCCGGGGTGCCGTTGTTTAGATGGACGGTTGGCATTGTGGGTTCTATTCTGAGGGTGGATGTCGGCTGGGTTAGTATTCGAGGTAATGGGGGGGGGGGGGGGGTAGGGAGGGAGGGAGGTGACTTACAGGTTCAGTATATATTGAGGTTGGTGGGGGAGAAGTAGTATTGAGAATTCTTCAATGTTGAGGAAACGGATGGTCACAACCTGGAGAATGTGATAGTTGGGTGGTAGGAAGATTAGGACTGTTATATCATGGCAAGGGTCAGAGAAATGAGGGGTAAGACTACTGCCAAGTAATTATACGGACGAGGCTGGTTAATCACATGCACTAAACCGCCCAGAGTATCAGACGTGGTTCCAGTCGTGCGGGGTTGGAGTCTTATTATGAGGGCATAAATTTGATGATATTGGTCTAGTGCCTTGAATTGAAACCGGGAGGGGACCTGCCTACTGAGGTCTAAAGATGCAGTCAGGTGGGTCGAGGGGTCCTCGTATTTCAAATTGGCTCCATTATTTTTGACACTACATCAAGGGTTGTTGCTCTTAACTCAAGCTTTTGGTTGATTATCCTGTTTACTGGGTGTTTATTCAAAGGACAGTGAATAATCACATGATTGAGTAATGTTTTCCCTCTCTTTTGTACCACCAGAGGTGAAGCCGCAATAAGATTAAGTTCACCTATTATTTAACCGTGTATAGGCAGGCTGTGGCTTGAAGGCGACTCACTGGACGGAAAGGGCCGTTCTCCACATCCCGTGGTACAAGTACCACACCAGTCGAGCTGTCCCGTAGTAGACGCACAGTAAGCCTAGTTGAAAAACTATGTCTGGTCAAAGCTATGATGACAATATGAAAAGCAACGAAAAAGGAAGGGGTGGAGAGAGAAAGAGGGCGAAACGAAAAGAAGTGGAATAAAATGAAGGCAAGCAGATTAAGAAGGAGTAAATATCGAGCGCATTGCACCTAAGCATGAACCCTCACATGTAATCGTCCTCGGAGAAATCATCAAAAATCCAGTTCTGTTCTATTAGTCTTCTCTCCCCTGTCGTCTCGGCCGCAGCAAGGGCGTCCCCCTTCAATGTTCTTTCGCGTGCTTTGGCCGCCTCATAGTAGTCAACCGGGACCCAGCCTTCGTTCCCAACACCAATCAACTGCTGACAATGTTTCAATTGTTCATCCGCTTCGGTCTGTGCCTGTGCCAATGCTAGGCATTCGTGCGATTCAGCATCTGAATACATGAGCGGACAGGGCATTTTATTTCCGCCGTTTCACGTCCGTCCACCTTTTCGCCAGAGTAATGAGCTTTGATTTCAAAGTCATGTTGTCACCTTCCCAAGGATCGCTTGCGTATTGGTAAAGCCATCGTCTGAGCGTGCTGTAGTCATAGGCCAATGCATCATAATGCTCGGTATTCATTTCTGCTGTCGTCTTGACATAGAGGTAGTGAAGATGACGCCTCCGAAAGAGTTCGGTCTGCTGATGCTGTTCTTCCAACTCCAATTGGTCGAGATTAATGGGCAGAGTGGGCTTTCGGAGAGATTCGGAAACATCATCACCATAATTCTGCAGGCTGTTTGGGATAGCGCATTGCAAGAAAAGCGGAAGAACGGTACTGTGCTGCCAGTCGATCAATCCATTGATTTCCAGTTCATCAGACACAAAGATGTTCGGTTGCAGATCGGGATGCCGTAAGACCGGACGATGGAGGGCTGGGCTACCGTGAGGGATGAGGCTCGGCGCGACTTTTAGATACAGCTGCAGAGTGGCGATGTAATCGAGATGTGATTGTGGTTGATAGTCGTAGGTCTCCCGACGAAGACGCTGAATGGGCTGAAGGGGTTGTCCGAATTTGGACAGGTAGGCAATCTCTTTGGTGGCACCGGCAGTAAGAACTGCCAAACAGTCCTTATCTAAACTCAATCAATAAACGGCATTTCAAGATTCAGGGAGTGTAAGTAGATACATACATGGTCCACGCTCTACCGGTAAGTTAAGTCTTCTGCCATACCACAGCCCAAGTGACGTATCAGGGCCGATACAGAAACGGGGTTTCTCCGTCGAAAGTTGGGTTGGAATGATGACTCGGCTGCTCTCTGGGCAATCGGTGCAATAATAGAGTCTTCCACTTGCTGGAAACCTCAAAGCAAACAGCCGCGATTCTAGCTGCACCAGGTTCGTGATTATTTTGGTCCTTTCTGCTTCGGATAAGTCAAACCAGATATCACCCACGTTCCTTCCCTGAACAAATTCCATGAATATGTATTCTGTTTCAGCTGGATTGTCTGGAGTAGCTGAGAACCCATAGACCCTGGGGGCTGGTATATTATGCGAACGAAGAAAGTTCATTGTGGCCACTTCACTGGCGATGACCAGTGGTTTTGGTTGAGTGATTTGGTATGGCACGCGGGCAATGAAGCGAAAACTGTCCCGCATGGTGATCAAAAAGCTTCGATTAAAGCCTCCCTCGGCCAGTTTCTCGAACCCAACCACATCTTCTTCCTTTTGGTGCACGGATCGAGCCGCAAGCCGCTTAAGTTCCGGAACGTTAAATACACGTTTCCTCTCACGATGCCTCAACGCGTCATTATAACTACAGTTGTGGATCAGCCAAGGAGTTCATTGCGATAGGTCGGTGCCTAACATACATCCATCGCCCGGACGTGTACTCAAATAAATCCGATGATTCGGATGTAACGTGGCAGCTGGAGAGGAGACGTGCGACAGAATATGAGTGCAGTTTAGATAGCCTGATGGTGGGCTTGGTAGACCGACATATAAATGCGGACCGCAGACACGGCGCCATGATTGGATACCAGTGAGGGAGAAGGAGGAAAAGGCCACTCACGTCGTCGGGAAAACAACATTGCTATGCAGATCATGTAATAATGCGCCGGGGCCTGATGCACAATGTAATCATGTAATAATACTGTATCATGACCTCCGCTCAACCCTGCATACTTGGCACAGCCACGGTGATTGGCGGGGAGGATTACGAACAAATCAGATGTGACATTCAATCTATGGCAGCCGTACCAATAGTGCTGAAGTATAGGTCCTGCCTGCATGTATTCAATTGGGTCGGTAGGTTTCTCTGGATATTGCTTAGTAACAAGCGGCCTGGACTACGAGCAACTACCTAGGCGGATGAAACGTGTCGCGGATATGCAACACCCAGGCAGGCAACATCGGACAACAGGTAGCAATAACCTCAAACCTGGTACGGATACCCGGCATTCAGGGTTTATGCCATCCCAATTGGTCCCATTTATACCATGCAGTAGCGGGAGGTCTTGATTGGCTGTATGCCTTCTCTTATCACCAGAGACTCAATATATATCTCTATATTACTCCCCAACCTCCATCCTATTCACCACCCTGTCCACTATCCACGATGGGAATCCCCCACACCAACCTCATCTCAACCCTCACAGAATTCTACACCCTCCTCACCACCCTCGTCGCCATCCCACCCAACAACATCCTTCTCCCGGACCCTACAACAACCCGCCACCCAGCCCACGCCCTAAACGCCACGGCAGCCCGATCAGCCGGATACCCTGAACCCGCCATCGAATTACTATACCACATCCCATATCTTAATATACCAGATCACGACATGCATATTCTTCCACGAACCTATCCCATAAATCACCTGGGGGGCCACCGCGACGAAGTATATTTCCAATCTATGCGCGAGGGATGGCCCGACGAGCCGTTTCCAGAGGGGATGATTGGGTTGATTTATAGTGCTGGTGGGGGGGAGATACTTTTCTATGATGTTTATACTGGTTAGCTTGTTTCTTTTTTCTATGAATCAGGATCGGGGGATGCAGCAACACTAATAAATAAATAGGACTCATGAGGGTATGGAATCCCGACGGAGAGATCGATAACCCCTCAGACGCTCCTGCAGGTCTCCCCTCTGAGATCCTATCGCCCTACATTCAGAAATTCATAACGCTGGAGTGGCTATTCACACCAATGGGTATAGACGAGAACAAAGATCTCTACGCCAACTCCGGAGGAGAACCCCCTGCGCATTTGTCGAGGTCAGAACAGATGGTTTGGTATGGTTTCTATGCGGAGTGGAGAGCTGTAAGACGGGTGAAAGAGATTTATTCGAAATATGGGTGGGAAGTAAATGCGTCGGGTGTTGAGCAGGAGGGGTTTGAGAGGGAGAGGTTTTTGGTAGAGAGGGAGAAGTATTGGGAGAGTGTTGTGGAGCCAGTTGGGGAGGTGGCGGGGAGGATGCATGGGTGGAGGATGGGAGGGCTGCTGGGGTAGTAGATTTTTCTTCTTTGTGAGAGGTATTGAGCGGTGGTATTGATTGTGATTGTTGTTGCAGTGTATGTTGATTCCGAGAGTGAGCATACTTGGGAAATTTATTGGGTTGCTGATGACAGGTGAAGCTACAATCATCAATCTTTACTCTTAGACTCTTACCTCCTCATACTTTCCATAGGTTAGAAATTAATTAATATATTTCAACTATCATAGATAAATATACCAAACATCCACACCTCACATTAGATCCTAAACCCGAAACATTAAACCTATCAGAGTATCTTCAAATCCTCTCCGAAATCTTCTGCCACATGCTCTTTTCCACCACCTACAGAACAGTCAGCTAAGAATCACATCAAACACGAAGAAAAGATATAAACCAACCTGATCCTGCTGATCAACCTCCACAACAGCCGAACACCCCGTCACAAAGTCCTGTTCGGCCAGCGGGATAATACCACCTTTATACTGGACCTTGTAACCGATGAAGAGCACGACAAATAGTAGAATCGGGAAGTAGGTCGTTATGAACGAGGAGACGTCGAAGGTGTGGACTAATCATCATCATTAGTCGCCTTCCCTGGATCCTGGGAATGAAAGAAGGGGACGTACTAAACGCAGTAAATCCACCGAATACAATCACCATTAGGCAAATGCATATACCATCTATTAATCAAGTTAGCCAGACCAGAACACATAGATGGATCAAGAGAGTGGAAGCATACAATACGACAAATACGGCTGAAACGGCGCCCGATACGGCAACGTACTCCTATCAATGCCCTGCACCTTGAGACCCTTGTGCCAGCGAATGCTGGTCCAGAGAATACCGGCCCAGGAAATCATGCCGCAGATGGCGGTCATATTAGAGACTGCATTGTCAATCAGCATACCACATAGAAAAGGACCATCGGGGGTTGGGGGGAAACATACAATAACCGAATACAGTACCCGCCTTGCCCTGACTAGCAGCCATGAACGAGAGGAGGGAGAACGAGCCACAGAAGAGCACGCAAACCCAGGGTAAACCGTCTTTTCTGGTCTTGAGGAACACGCGTGGGGCATGGCCACGCGCAGCAAGTCCGTACAATGCCCGTGAGGAGACGAAGAGATCGGCGCAGCCGGCGGACCAGGCGCTGGTCAGCAGAGCGGCGTTGATGATGGAGGGGAGGACGTTGATGCCGGCGTTCTGGGGTTGTCAGAAGTTTTGATGAGGTAGGTGGGAGGAGGGGGTACCTTGATGGCAATGACGAAGGGACTTTTGGCTGCGGTGGAGGAGAGGTTTAGGGATGGATCTGATGGGGAGACGAGAATGCCAATCTGGATGATGTTAATCGGATGTTCGTGGGTGAAAACAGGGTTGGCATACCAGGAAAGCGCTGCAGATGTAGACTAGTCAAGTTAGTAGTTGAAGTCAGTGTTGGAGAAATGTACATACAGAGCACAAGTCTGATCCAGACACTTTTGATAGCGCGAGGGACGTTCGTGGCAGGCTGCAAAAGTCAGTTTGAATCTCGGACGATTGAGATTACCTACTGAAGCAGTCTCGGCAGCAGCAATGGCGGTAATTTCAGTCCCGATGAAGGCGAAGGCAGCGTCAATGAGCACTGTGCATGTGAGCATACTTCCGAGATAACATGGACATGGGTGACTTACCTGCAAAGAAACCGAGGAATCGCCCTTTTGCACCAGCTGTGACCGTCAGTATGCGTAATGCAATGGTGGACAAATTTCATACCGATTCCGGCATATTGCACAAAGCCACCTGTTTCATTCCAGAACTTGAAGCCAATAGCCTCATGGTTGGGGCCTCCTCCGGCGGAGATAATAATGCCAGTGATGATCAGACCGAGAATGGTGAGAACCTAGTCTGTCAGCAGGATTCAATTAGGAAGTGATAGAAGCATACCTTGATCGAGCAGAACCAGAATTCCATCTCACCAAATATCTTGGTACCGCCAACATTGATCAACCACTATACATATTAGCAAGAACCCAATGGGAAACCAGAGAGACCGGTACATACCACAACCAGTAGCATCAGTCCCACCCACAGTGCATTATTACAAATTCCAGTGGTACACGTCGAGTCCGTTTGTCCAGCAGGAGTCCAGTACGTAATAAGGACCGCAGCAGCTGAAATCTCCGCTGGAAGGACGATGATATAATTGTATACATACAACACGCCCATGGCGAACCCTAACTCAGGCGAGACGAAGCGACCGGCGAGTGCGAACTGCCCACCCGGGATGGGGAACTGCGAGACCATTTCTCCAAGGGCGACCTACACCATTAGCGATGCAACTAACAAAGGCACGGTAAACAAACCATGACAGCGTACAGCAATGACGCCATAAGGCAGTAAGCAATGAGCAGACCCGCTGGACCTCCATTCTCAAGATCGCTAGCTGTGCCTAGGAAAAGACCGGTTCCCTGAATGGTTAGAAACGCAAGTGGTAGTTTGGGGTTCGAGACTTACGATAACGCCACCAAGGGCAATCATCTGACTGGTACAAATTAGACATGATCATCATTGGATCTATAGATACTTACATATGGCGGGGCTAGACAGTCAGTACACCTTCTCAATTAACAGAATAAGAACACACCTTGAGCTTTCGCTGCAAGCCAACCTGCAAATCAACCCGAGATTCCACCGTGCCCGTGTCCACAGGGACCTCGTCAGCGTAAGGCGTTTTCTGGTCCTGGGCCTGTCAGCAAACTCCAACAAGAGAATTGGTACCATACCATTTTTTCGTGCATGATGGCGTGCATGAGTTCTGAAAGCCCGGTCTGGGGGCATATTTAGATTATCTGGTCCACAGCATTCCAGATAACAAACCGGCAGATGATAAGACGGAGCTTATCTGATAGCGGGAGGGCAGATGCAGATAAACTATCGGTTGAAGCGGGATCTTGCCGATACGCCGATGCCGCCGAGATAGTGAAATACCAATCACATCCCTTGACTGAGATCCAAGTATCTCTGAATTTGCCTACACGAAACACCATGGCACCAGGAAAGACACGGACATTGAAACCTGGGGTGTATGCCCCGTTACCTACCTTTTTCGACGATAATCAGGAACTCGATTATGGCAGCTACAAGAAACATTTGCTCAGTATGACCCCACCTACCTTTACTGGATTTGGCTAATGATTAGACCTTGCCACGAGGGGAATGGGTACGTGACCCCAGCTCCCCATATTCAATATCAAAACTAACCCCCGCAGTCCCCGTATGTGCCGGCTCCCTAGGAGAGGCAGTTCACTTGGTATGACCATCCATCCCCAGACCCCAACCCCTCTAACCCCAAGCAGAGCTTTGATGAACGAACCTCCTTAATCCGCTTCATCCGCGCCACGCTGGACGAGGCCGGTCTGAACGAAACCCCCATCATAGCTGGTGTCGGAGGCCTCAGCACACGCGAAACCATCACTCTGGCCCGCGCAGCCGCAGAAGCAGGAGCGTACGTCCATCACCTGTATCAATCCCATCCCATTCACCTACTTACAACCCCAGCGACGCCGGCATGGTAATTCTCCCCGCCTACTACGCCGCCAGTCTCAATACCGACCATAGCCAAATCATCCAATACTATGTCGACATCTGCGACGCATCTCCCGTACTCCCCCACCTGCCCCTTCTCCAACCCTCCTCTAATTAGAACCCCAGATCCCAATCCTCCTCTACAACTTCCCCTCGAACGCCGGCGGCCTCGACATGTCCTCCTCCACCATCCAATCCATAATGGAACGATCCCCGAACCTCTGCGGAGTGAAACTCACGTTAGCCCAAACCCTCCCCCTACCCCCCCGCAAACACCATCACTAACAAAAGAATAGCTGCGGCGGGAGCATCCCAAACTCCTCCGACTAACATCCGCCCTAAAAGCCAACCCGGAACTCAACGCCTCCCGTGCATTCCCCTTTCTACTCCTCGACGGGCTCATTGCAGACCTAACACCGTGGATGCAATCAGGCGGACACGGGACCGTAAGCGGGATACCGAATTTCGCACCTGCCACGGCAATGAGGCTTTGGGAGTTGGTTAACCTTAAGGAGCCGAGTGGGGAAGAAGTAATTGAGAGGGAGAGATTGCAGGGTGTGGTGGGGAGGGCGGATGTGGTTGCTGTTCCTGGGGGGTTAGGGGGATGAGTAAGTCTCCTTGTTTCTCTTTTTTGGGGGGGTTGGGGTGGTGGCTAACTACTTGGATGTGTAGAGTATGTGTTGAATAAGGTGCATGGGTATGGGAAGGATCCGAGGAGACCGTTGTTGCCGTTGGGAGAGGATGAAGGGGAGGAGTTTCTGGGTGCGCTGGGGGAGTTGTTGGAGGTGGAGAGGGAGATTAGTGCTCGTGGATAGGGTATTGAGTTGGGATATTTTTATTCTTGAGCTCTTTGTCTAGACGATGATATCTGCTTCGGTCTATTTGGGAGCTTATAACATATTATTTGTTAATTGGGGCTCGGATTAGATTTTTCATTGCGACAGACTGACGATAGTGTGATTCTGGATTTATTGATCGAGGTTTGTATAGCATTCGATGACTGGGTCCCGTCCAGATGAGGTTTGTAGTCTAGTAAGCTAGTCGTGGGAATTCATACTGGTTCTTAACGTAAATCACCCAGTATAATACTCGATCATTCTATAGTAATCACAAACATACAGAAACCATTACACCTAAAATATACATCTACCATCCACCATCCAATCAAGCCACCACCCCAAACGCATCCACCCCATCATCCACAACCGTCGACCTCCGTACATCCCTCGCCGTCATCCCCTCCGTATACGGATTCGCCCGATGCATCGACTGCCTATCACTTCATTAGCACACCACCCCACTCCACTCTACCGCAGATCATCAAACTCACCGATTATCCCACCAAACCATATCCCCACCCCTCAACCACTCCATACTAAACACATACTCCGATTTCGTACAATGCTCAATCAACTCCCAAATCAACCTCTGACTCTCCTCCACCTCCCACCCCACAATCCGTTTCGCGTGAGCAGCCAAATACAATGTTTTCCGTCCATCCGGGGCCGTCTGCACCAATTTATGAAATGCGGGGGGTTTTGCGGCGAGTTCGTGAGGGAGTGGCGAGCCGTAGATAATCGGGGAGGCGAGTTTGCGGGAGTGCCAGAGACTAGAAGTAGGTTTAGTTGTGGTCGTTGGGGATTGGGGCAGGGGGGGTTACTCATGTTCCACGATAAGATCTTCCAGCTGGGATTTCTTCTCGGGTGGGAGGTCGGCGTACGCCCGGCGCGTGTCGGCGAAGTGAGTCCAGGAGCCGCCGTGGACGGGGTTGCCGTGGGAGAGGAGGAGGGAGTATTTGGAGCGTTGTTTGTGGTAGGAGGAGTCCTGGGTGGGCTGTTAGGGTTGATGTTTCGTGATGGGAGGAGGGGGTAGGGGGTAGGAGTAGGGGTACCGTGTGCCAGAGGGCATTGCCGAGACTGTGGTGCCAGCGACGGCTGTCACGTTGGACGAGGGAGCCGTCGAGCTCGATACTGTTGGTGGTTATTAGGGGAAGATGTGACGCTGAGGAAGGATACGCACTTCCCGACATCGAACAGGAGAGGTTCTTTCAAGCGATCATTTTCTCGACCGTAGAAGAACGGGTTTATTTCCAATTTCTCGCCTAGTTGCTGTGAAAAGGCGATATGGCGCGCATTGTCGAGGCCTGTTTCGCGGAATATGAGCACACCGTAGCGGTCTTGTAGGGCGATTAACTACACTGGTTAGTAGATACCTTCATAGTACCAGAGGGGATCTACCTGCGCCACCAGCTCATCAGGAATCGGCTTCTCCCAATCCACACCAAACACCTCTGCCCCAAAAAACGAATCTGCCGACTGCAGCACCGGCCGGATAGTCAAGCTACCCTCTTGAATGGACGGCAAAGGATCCGTGCGCGGGCAGGTAGTATCGTAAGTACGAATGTCGATATGAGCGAGCGGGTTAGCCATGGTATCTGTCGATAGAGTTAAACTTCCTATGACGCGACCACTGACCGTATCTCAACCCCCTGGACTCTTTTATCTGTCTATCAGCCCCCGCGCGGGGTCCAGGCCGTCGGCCCGCAGCCGACAATGCCGATCCGATATCAGCCCGTAGCCCGATAACAGCCATAGATAAGTACTCATTACCCTATTCTGCTATCGATAGCCACCGCTACCAGAGACAACCATCATGAATCCCATTCTAATCACCGCTGGCCCCTACCAATTTCTTGCCACCTTTGAGGCCGCGGCTCCGAAGACCGTTGCTGTCTTTCGCAGCTTGTTGCCTTATAAAAGACAGCTCATTCACGTCCGTTGGAGCGGTGAAGGACTCTGGGTGCCATTGGGAGAGACGGATTTTGGTCTTCCATGGGAGAATCACACGGCGCATCCCGGGGCGGGGCAAATCCTGCTGTATCCTGGGGGTATATCCGAGACGGAGATATTGTTTTGCTACGGGGGGGTTGCGTTCGCGAGCAAAATGGGGGCGCTGGCGGCGAACCATTTTTTGACCGTGATCGAGGGTCAGGAAAATCTAAGGGCATTGGGAGAGTTGGTGTTGTGGAAGGGGGCGCAAGATGTGCTCTTTGAGGAGGCCACAGAGGAAAGGTGTGTATCATTGTTCGCGGTATTAGGTCTATGGGATTGCTGATTTTAGGTGATATAGGATCCGTCAATTCCGTATGGCACGCGCCAAGCTCTGATCAATTCTTGTAGAGGTTGATGTCGATATCCCAAAAGTCCCCAGGGTCCATAAGTGTCCCGGGCCATTCAAACCCTGCTTCGTTCATTTGATCCAGCACGGACTGCAGGGCGAGTTCATCGACTATTGGCCCTTCATGTCCGGTGGATGCTAGTACCAGGGCCGTTGCGTTTTGGACGATGGTGCGAAACTCGCGTGCGGGGTGGAAAGTAGATGATGAGCAGACGGCATCGAAGAGGTCGCGTGCCAGTCGCAGGAGGCGGGAGATGATCGATCCGGGGGATGGAGGCAGCATCGGTTGACCGATTGTGCAAACTTGCATGTCACCTAGAGCTCATTAGCTGTTTTGGATAAATGGAAGGAAGGAGGATCTACCGTCAATTACACTGCGGATGTAGCAAAGAACCAGAAAGGTGACTGCAAAAGTATGCGAGATCCACGTCGAGTCCACCGCATAGCGGAGGCGCTGGACAGCAGCCGGATCCACTTCGAGTTCACCTTCCGGGAGACTTGCGCAGTCTGGTAGATCTAGTCGCCATATATAGTCCGCTGCATTGCTAGACAGCGACAATAAAATTTGTCCCGCTGCTGTCAGGCTTGTCGCAAGCATGGGGGCCAATGAAGAAAGGGATGAGGCTGGGGGACGTGATGTGGACAAAAGGGGCGCCAAAGCAGCGCTATTCAAGGCCAGCCGATACCACTAGTTCGTCAGCTGAAGGAAACAATGAAATACACAAAGATTCATACCCTCACAGACGTAAAGGGTAGCTGGTTATGCTGCGATGGTGTACGTGCGAGACGTTCCACCCACAACCTTTCACAATGTCAATAGTGCTCGCAGGAAGTGACTTGAAACATACTTCTCCCACTCATCAAATGCCGCGTTCAGTTGCTGCAGCCCTTTCACATTTATTTGCCGCCCAGACACGTCGCCATAGCATCGCATCGTTCGGTGCACCACTGCGACGAGCTCGACAAGCCCGGAAACTCGCAGGTCAGCCGGTTGGTGGGCCAAGCGATGGACCCCAAACCGTGGCGCAAGCTGCCCAGAGATTGTCGGATCTAGGGACGCGGGCAACCCGGAGGTTAACATTAGGTTGAAATCACATGTGAGCAGATTGTACCAAACGCGCAAACGGGCGACTTCATCAGCTGACACTGCCGCAGTAGAGCTCTGGGCAAATGGCTGGAGGGCTCTTTGGTCCAACCCAATGAAAAGAGCGTAGCGCACTGCGAGGCCTAGAACGGCCCAGGCACTGATTTCATTGTACCGGCTTTTTGGCGCGTGATCATCATCAACCGTATACGGCATCCATTGCGCATAGAGAAGGAGCACACGAATGGAGTCCAGGGTCACATCAGACAGTGTGGGGCGCAACAAAAGCCTGGATACGGCGTGATCAAGAAGCGCAGTGAGGGAAGAATTCCTGACGATGACGTCTCTTAGCTTTGAATGATTGGATAGTAGGCATGACGTACTGTGTCGGATCAGAGTTTTGGAAACGCATCCCCACGGAGCAAATAGCTAGAAAAAGCACCGGGGTTGTCCGTCGCAGATCTTGCCATGAATGGCGTATATCATCCCCTAGAAACGGGGCCCAGGGATGGCAATGGTCGAAGAATCTGTAGGTCAGTTCCATGTCACGGAGGTCATTCGCAGCACATACAGGGTTATTGCACTTTGTGCGTCTTCCATAGAGATAATGCCACGCGCGACGGGATCGAAGCCAGAGTGGGTGTCATTCTTGGCCAATGCTCCCAGAGAGCGCAAGGTAGCAATGGGAGGCCCCAAGTCGATGCCATCCATACTAAAGCCGGGGGAATGCGATGGGGTGGCTGTCAGGGGCGGACGGTTGGGAGTCTCTGCTGGTACCTGAAGATAGATTTTGGAAGGTGCATCTGTGTTTTGCGCTTGCTTCTCAAGCTGCGCGATTCGGGCTTCATGCTGATTGATCCTAAACTGTCAGTTTGGTACAGTCACATGGAGGTGTGCTGCATACTGGTGATGGAGCTCTACAACCAACTGGGCCATACGCGATGGGCCCGGCTCCTCTTCGAATGTCACCACTCTCTGGTTCTGGAAGGAGCAGGTGATGGCCTGCTGCCTGCACCGCCGACAAGGTGCTTGGGGCCCATCTGGCTCGGGCGAACAGCGCTGCTTACGGGCGCGGCATTGCAAACACGCGCGTGTAGTGCGGCGAGCTTTGGCTGGAGGGATGTCAATAGTGCTGCAGCAATTTATCAGTGAGTAAATTTCAGGAAGAGGAATTAAATGGGTCTTACTGTTCCAACTGTCGTTTCTCCATGGGGAGTTGTTCTGGAGGTGGTGGTTTGGCTTCGAGACAATCCGTTGGATCGGCGAGATAAGCTCTCCGCGTATCAGATCGCTCTATCTGCTCTCCACCAAACGACTTATCGACACAACCCCAATAACAAATGCATACAAGGAAACCGATCATATGCTGATTCCCATGCACATCGCTGCATGGACGCCGTCTGATGTCCCCTGTATCTTTGCATATGCACTCCGATGATTTACTGGAGGGAGGGAATGACGAGAGATAAGCATAGTACCTCCTATGCAGCCCGTTGCTGACTAACATGTCTGCATAGTTTTATGCATACATCCTGTTGCCTGATTGGTGCCTGACCGGATGTCCGATTGCCGGTCCTCCGGTGATCGCGTCATTCTTCACATTCCTCATCTTCTTCTTCCCCTTCCAACTTCCCTCGAACATACCATATTCTCACGCATCATCGCATAAAAACTTTGGCGATATCATTTATTTTGATATACTAGTCATCCAATAGCCGACCTCAGTTGAGGGGCTACAGGAATGATCAGATAGTCACTACACGCCCCGCCCAGGGTGGCCCACTCTAATTACCAGTGAGCAGCGCCGGCAGCAGCTAGAGCTGAACCATCATGAGGTCTATTCAGTCTACATTTTACACTATTCCTAGAGCAGTCCGATGTGCAGGTCAGCCTGTGGGGCTATGCTCACTCCATTCGGCATAACCGATACTCACGGAGGAACCATCACAAGCCGTTCTGGTAATGAGTCTCTAAACTCCGGCGAGCTTAACACTGATGAAGCGTCTAGGTTGGTGTATAGCCAAGTCGGCTTTCGATTGTTGCATCATGCCTGCGCGCTTATGGATTGGTGTATTGAAGTGATCATGGTGAGCGACTGAGATGCATTATCTCACGCCCCATAGGACATGCAGCCGGGAGGGGGTGGCAACACCATTGTTACATTCGTTTCAGTCGACTTGCTGCTTGTTCGTTCGGACCCTCTACATGGTCCCTGGCAGGAAACGTAATCCAGCTACACATGTGATGCATATAGTCATGCAAAACAATGCCTGCAATATCGACGGGTGGCGGGGTGGCGATCAATGTAACCTATGCGTCTGATCGCATTGACAAAATGGCCCAGCACACATGCGCCCATCCAAGACCGTCCACATGTGTGGGGGTTGAGTTTTTCAGCTGAGGGGGTCTTGCATTAGCCGCCGTCGGGCGCCAGGGGCACGGCCTGAGACCCGTCCAATGAGATGCTATGAATATACTCACCATCGAGCATGTCAATAACACCGCATACCAACGTCAGCCAGCCCGCTTCAAACGGCGACTCCGACAATTGCCCAGAGCATCAGACATTGATTGCCTTGGAAGATGAAGAAATATGTCTGCGGTGGCTATGTCGAGCCATGCAGCTGCTCAGATTGGCCCTTGACGGCGCTATGCAACAAACATATAAAGACCTCTTTTCCCCGAAGATTAAGCAACGAGCAGAGCAACGGCATCGAATAACAAGCACAATCACTTTCATTTTTTCCTACAACTTCAACCCAACTCCCTTTTTTATCCACCATGAGTCAAGATTCAGCCAAAGCCTCGTACCTGTCGAGCTCCAAATATGGGTATGACTTTGTCGTCTCCACGACTCAAGCCTCAATCAACTCGGACCTGCTGGCCTTTCTCGACCAGGAGGATATGCCTGAGCTCTACCTGTGCTTTCTCGCGGACCCGACTACTGGAGACCCTACCGAGCAGATCTCCCTCGATGACCTCAAGACACAGACTGGCATTGATCCGTTTCAGATCCCTGCGGACACTCCCTACGATGACGATCAGATTACCGCCCTTACCAAGGCGCGCTTTATCATCGGCATCCGAATCCAGATGGGCCTACCACGGAATGTGGAGCCCAAATCGCTGCAGCCGGTTACCCTGGGTGACGATGCCAGGCGGGTGGGCTTTCGTATGTATTGCCGGGAGCTGGACGTGATCCAGAACACCCCGGCCAACGGCTGGGGCAATACTGGAACCTGGAACGTTTGGAGTCAGCCGAGTGACGAGGCGTGGTCGCTTGAAACCCAGGTTGACTTGGTCACGCAGGACCTGGACAAGGACTTGGACACCCCCTACCTGAACAACAATCCTGACCTCAAGGCGCAGCTTGAAAGTCAGCTCAAGAACCTGTCCGGTACTGCGTTTAGCCTCCAGCAACTACTCTATGATCTGGATAGCGCCGTGCTGCAGTCGGTTCCGACCTTTGGGGACATCCCCCCTGGCAGTGCGCTAGACAAAGCTCAGGAGGCCTTCACCCAGATCTATAGTAAGAATGCGACGGAGACGGGGCTGCCCCTTCTGTCCATTCAGGCTGTGGTCCAGACCGACGACAACTCCAGCCTGACACTGACGGACCTCGAGCGCCAGATTAATCCCAACTCAGATGACACGCGTGTATCCACTCTGGACTATCTCTGCGCTGTCGATGGGAAGACCTTGCCAACCGCGACAGCTTTTGGCTGGAACTGGGTGGCACCCGACGAAGTCAACAGTGAGAGCGGCGTCATGGCGATCAACCGAAACACCTTTGCCGGCTACCTAAAGGATAATCTGGTGACACTGGTGCGCCCCGCGTGTATTGCCGTCACAGACGTCACAGTCAATGGCGCATGGTCCGGACTGGATGCCGACTTTAGCTTCTATGCCACGCTAACGTCATACCAACAGCCCCAGGGCATCGTTCTGACCGATGCCAGCAATGCCGCGGCCGTGCATCTCGAGTATAGCAGTGAGAAACTCGACTCGGCTCACATCGGCCTGTGGTACGCCAAGCTGTGGATCAAGAGCAACTACAATTGTGACGTCAGCTTTGAAGGCACCAACACCATCCATATCGTCCAGCACTTGGTCATTTGGGTCGAGGTCCTAGTTGACAGCTCCGGCGCAAGCGGCAATATTGCCGACTACACTCTCAACGAGAATTACACCCTCTCGGTCGACCAGGCGGGAAACCTGCAACTGTCCCGCCAAAGCAGCGACTTGACTAACAAGTCCGATGACCCGAGCGTCAACGGTTTCATCAATGCCTTCACCGGTATCAACGAGGTCATCGACGACGTCAAGGACAAGGCTGGTAGTTTTGCTGCTGCCGAGCTTCAAGAAGTCTCTTTTGATTCGCTGCGGAGCTTCGTCTTCCCGGGTGCGCAGGTATTTACATTCAAGGATATCCGCTTCTCCGACTACCATGACCTACTGTGTGACCTCACGTATGTCAAGCCAACCACGCACACCCCGGTGCGGGGAACGGCACCTGTCAACGCTGCCCGCGAGCTCACTGCATCATGCGAGCTCATGCAAAACTACTTGTCTGGGGAGCTGGTCTCGCCCACGGGCAAGTTCACTGCCCTGCAGACCGACCGCGGCCTCAGCCTAGTCTTCGCTGTCGACACCGCCGGAGTGTTACACGTTTTGGAGGAGCAAAGCGGTAGAACGCACACTGGCTGGCAAGTGCGCGATCTTTCTACGGCCGCGCTGCAAAAGGCCTTCCCTGGCCGCTCCGATGTCGTCGTGCATACCTTTGACGTCGCTCAAAGCGCCCTCGATGGATCTATCGGCCTCATGATGGCCGCTGCCGTGGATGACACTGATCACCTGTTCGTCTCCTTGTTTAACTCCAGTGCCGACCCTTCGTGGACCACCGCACCGCTATGGACAGCCATTCCCTTTGATGCTACGTCTGAGACAGCTGGCCTTGTCATCAGTGGTATGATGTTTGCCGAAGTGTTCGGCCAGAAGCAATACCTCATCGTTGACACAGAACGTGCAAGTGATGCCACCGTGAAGGATATCACCCGCTATGTCGTCAACCCTGCCGCCACCGAGGGCTCGCGCTGGGTGAAGGCTGGCATTCCGGTGGATGTGGAGAGCACTCGGTATCAAAGCTGCGTCGGGCGCATCCCGGGTGGTCGCGTCGACGGTGTCTATACCAGCGGCACAGTCGGGGAGTCGTCGCAGCTGGTATATGTCCCCCTCGAGAACCCCTACGGGGACGGACCACCGGAGACGGTCCGTCTCAGCCTACCCAGCGACGTGCATCCCACGGCAATTGCGGCTGCGCGCGATTCCGACCTCAAGTCAGACAAATACGGCTCCACCGACCTGTACGCAGTCAGTGATGCCACCCTGTACCGCTATGACCCAGATGATGAGAGCCAGGCAACCGCCCCGTCGGCCCTTGTTACAAACGATCACCTGGCCGGGACCGATACTCTTTTTGCCATGACCCATGACGGGGTGTTGACTCTCTGGGGCAAGAACGGCAGCGACGTAGTCTACTATCTGGCCTGCCCGACCAACCAACTGTCTGTACCCGGTGCATGGACCGCTCCAGTTCCTGTCTTGACGGGGATTGAGCGCCTGTCGCCGTATGTGAACCGCGCTGACGGTGGTCGGACAGTCTTTGCTGCCGGCGGAGGGAGCGTCCAGAAACTCACCCAAGGGCCCAGCACCGCCGGTAGCTTGTGGCGCCCCCAACGAATCACCCTGGTGGCCGCCCCTACGGAGCCAGCCCTGTCCTTCAACTCATATACCACCACACTTCAGGTGATCGGAGCTGACAAGTTGCCGGTCCGCGATGTGCCCCTGTCCATTTCCTCCGCGGCAGCTACGCCCGTCTACATGAACGGACTGTACTACGTGCTCGGTTCCACACCAGTGAGTGTGAAGACCGACGCCATGGGCACTGTGACGGTCATTGAAGCGACGGACGACCTCCAAGGCACTCCGCTCACGGTGACGATGGTGGATGATGCGTCAGGCACCCCGCTGGTCATCCGTCCGTTGGACACGGCGTGGAAGAAGCTCGCCCAGCTCAACTCCAGCGAAGCCCTGCGTGATGCCCACGTCCCAGCGGATACCGTTGCGGGCGGCGTGCTTGGGTCGACCACGACAGCCCCGTTAGTCGACTCTTCTGTCGGTGACAGCGACGTGCAGACTATTGCGGCCACCATGGATCAGCTAGGTACTGCCTGGTCGAGCATCCAGAGCGGGAGTACCAAAGCCTGGGCCACCCGGAATCGAGGCGTAGTCCCAGCCACACTCTTCCAGGGTCGCCCCCAGGCGTCCGGTCGAGGTATCTCTGACTGGATCGCCATGGAGGCCGGTGATCTCTTCCGCTGGCTGGAAACGGGAGTAGAGGCATTGGTTGAAGTTATCAAGGATGCGGCGACCGAGGCTTGGCATTTCATTGCCCACATTGCAGGTGAGGTGTATGCGGCCGTTCTGGATACGGTAGAGGCTATTGTGGGCGCCGTTAAATGGGTATTCAATGCCATCAAGACGGCTATCGAAGCCATCATTCGGTTTGTGCAGTTCCTATTCGAGTGGGACGACATCCGACGCACCAAAAACATCCTGCACAACCTGGTTAGGCTCTTCTTCCAGCATAAGATCGGCCAGATTCCCAAGGTCAAAGCTAGCTTGAATGCCAGCGTGGCCGCCGTCCAGAAAAGCATCAATGAATGGGCCGACATCACGGATTGGTCCGCGTTGGGCTCTACCGCCAGTCAGACCCCCGCGGAAAGCAGTGCCAACCCGATGCAGGGTCAGACGTCGGGCTCGCAGCTGCTCGCCGGACATTTGCGCAATCACGCGAGTGACCTAACCCTCGTTGGAGGTACGCCCTCGGCAAGCATTACAGAGGACCTAGTGGCCAACCTATTGAACGCATTGTCCGCCGAGGCCGAGGTTCTGGGAGACGTATACACCCGATTGCAGACTTTGGCATTTGATTTTCAGTCCCTGAGCGTGGAGAAGGTGCTGCAGCGGCTGGTGGGCATCCTCGTGGACGGAGCCCTGTCCAGCGCGCAGGTAGTGATAGATGCTCTCCTTGATCTACTGCAGACGCTGGCCGACGACGCACTGTCCCTTTTAGATGCTAAAATCCACATTCCCGTCATCTCGGATATCCTGAATGCCCTTGGGGTTGCGGACATCTCATTCTTGGACCTGTTCTCGTGGATCGCGGCGGTGGCCTACACCGTTGTGTACAAGGTCATTGAAGGCGAGGCTCCATTCCCGGACGATGACAACTCCGCAGCACTCATCGCGGCGACCAGCTGGGACGAGCTCGCGCAGTTGTTTTCGTCGCCCCAGGCCGCGGTTGCGTCACGCTCTATCAATCTCTCGACTACCGCCGCGCAGGGGGTCTTCGTTGCCACGCATGCCATGGGCGGTTTTACATTGTTGATGAGTAACTTCCTGACTGTCTTCGAAGCCGAGTCCCTCACCGAGGATAATGTCTTCGCAACACCGTCCGCCGTCATTCAGGGCATCACTACTGCATGCGTCGGGGCCGGGGATTTCCTAGTGCCCAAGGATGCTGTCGAGAACGAGGCGATGACGGATCTCTCGTATGTGTGCACCGCCCTGGGGATAGCCAAAACCGCTCTCGGCTTCACGCCAATCTATGGCAAGCTCGCGACAGCATCAAGCAAGTTTCCAGGTCTGAAACTCAACGATGGACGTGCGGTAGCAGCCGTTCTGGATGTAGTCCTTATCATTCCCCAGCTGGTGGTCACGGGCTGGCACTTTCATGAGCTCGCGCAGAAGGATGCCAGTGCTGATCGGTCCGCCGCCATCGTTGGAGAAGTAGCCAGTTTGGCTGGGGATGTTTCCACGGTATCGTATGCGGTTGCGGTGAATGATGACGAAGAGGAGAGCCGGCAGGTCTTTATCGGAATCATGGTGGCGAGTAATGTGGTGGGGGCGGGACTGTTGACTGCTGAGTCGATTATTCATTGATTGTGTCTTAAGATAGGGATGGAGGGGTATCACCGCGGATCTTAGTACAAGGTTCAAGTTGTCTTTCACCAATTTGAACAACTGCAATGGAGGTCAACCTTGAATGTATATTTATCCATCCGTTTGCACTCAAAGCATGCAGATCAAGTATCACTAATTTTAAAGTACATATTATTTACTTTGTCAAAGAGAGCAAGGGATTGACTTCGATCGGCACTATGGAATGATATGGTAGTTGTGCTATGATCTGCCATTCAGGGCGTAATTGATGCTGTGATCGACGGGGAATGATCTGCTTTAACGCGTATGTCGGAGTTATGCCGGGTATGCAGCCGCTGTGGGGATGCATTACCACGTGGATACCTGAAGATGCCTTCCGTACATCACGTGGCAGCGCTCCGCGGAAAGCAATCTTCCGACCGGAGCAATCGGAATGCTGCCTGGCCGATCTCGATTGGTGCCTAGGGACCCACCACGTGGACCTACAAAATGGAGTCTGCTGCACCCTGCCGTGAAACATCACCATCCGTGACCAAAGTACATCGACAACATGCTGGACCGCCTTCCTGATACTGTCCTCCTGCAGGTCTGGGACTACGTAATTCCTCCTCGCCATAACCCCTGCTTCAACCACAAAGCCCACCATCTGGCCCCCTTGCTGCGCGTTTGCCGGAGGTTTTACACCCTATTTCTGCAGTGTCTCCACCGGGAGGTTCATCTCCACTCGGGAGCCATCCCGATGTTTGGAAAAACCATCCGTCCTCCATCCATTATTTCCATAATCGAGAATACTTGTCGCAATGCCGACATTGCCTCCGCTACCCAGGTTCTCGTCGTGGACGACTGGCTCGTCGGTAACCGCCGCCGAGAGTCCTTTACCACCGACCCCGTGACCCTCAAAACCCTACTGCAAACCGCGAAATTGTCTCCAGACCAGGAATCCTGGTGGCGCGAAGCTCTGGATGCCTGTCACCAGGATGCCTGGATTGCCCTGCTGTTGCTGCAACTGCCCAACCTGCGCAAGCTAGAGATCAGAAACATGGAACCGGGATCGCCATACCTGCAGTCCATCCTCACCCGGCTGACCGACCCAAATGACCCCCTCACGGGTCTCACCCAGCTTTCAGAATTGAAAGTCAGCCCGGCAATGTTCGGTCACGACTTCTTTCTATCCAGCTTCATCCCATTCGCCCAACTACCCGCCATACAGAAATTCCACATTGGCGGAGCCATCGACTCCTACCCACCCCCACCCCCTGGTCCAGGCGAAGCAAACACCGACGCCCCCCAGGAACCCCCCTCCCCTCCTCCTCCAACCTACCACTTCCACACCCCCTCCAACCTCATCCACCTCACCCTCCACGCCAGCTCCCTCCTCACCACCCTCCCACTCTCCTCCCGCACCTCCCCCACCTCCAAACCCTCATCTACAACCACGACGACCAAGCCCTCTTCAAAGCAGCCAGCGAATCCATCCGCCGCCGCGCCCAAGCCAACGGCACAAACACCTCGATGGGGTGGGGAATCTCTCCCGCACAAGCCCAATACCTCGAGAACATCTCCAGATCCAGCACCCTCGCCCCATCCGTTCTTTTCCCAGCCCTCACAGCCGCCAAACCATCCCTCCAATCCCTCTGGATGACAACCACACATCGCATTCGCCACAGCCCACGGGATATATTCACCCAGGACCTTCCGGGGATCCCCATCGGAAATCTCCATGATCTCCCATCCCTGAGAGCTCTTCGCATGCGCGTTGAAAATATCCTATCCATTACACATGCCTCAGATAGGACACTCACAAACACCAAGGACAAATTATGGGATATCCTTCCACATACCCTGGAATCTCTCTTCCTAGAGGACTGTGATCGTGCACTCTTCCCCGAGATCATTAACCAATTACAACGGATGCTTCACAGCCGAGAAGAAGCACAACGGCAAGAACTGCACCAAGAGACCACGCTCTTCCCATATTTAAAGACAGTGGTATTGCAACAGCCCCGCGAGGAAGCAGATCGGACCCGGTTCGAATTCCCACCGAATATGAAGTCGATTTCGAGAGAAATGATGGAGGATGTGGCGAGACATCGCATGGCGGAGAATGATCTTCAACCGGAGGTGTGGAAGGGGTTGATGGAAGTGAAGGAGAAGTTTGGGGCTTTGGGGGTGGAGGTTAGGGTTGTGGATAAGATGAGGACGGATGGGGAGTTTTTGTTGAGGTGAGGGTTGATTTGTGTTGGATTACTGAGGAGGTGTTCTTTTGTTTCTTGTAGTGTGGGGACTATGGGCTATTAATTAAGGGGATGTACATGATACGTCACTGAATAAAGCCCTCTACAAGTTATAAAGGCTTGTATCGGGGATAATGGATGATGTATATTGATGAAATAGAGATAAATGCTCAAGTGTACAGTTGGTCATGTCGCATAAGAACCATAGGGATTGTGTCTCGACCGAATATGCAAAATATACGATGGGATAACGAACAGAAAAGCGTGGTTGAAATCATGATAAATTCTTTGTCTTCTCAGCTTCGATTCAATTTATTTTAGGTTCTGGAAAGCCTTTGATTGAATCAATGAAATGGCACTTTGCAGATATATCACTCCTCCTTCTCCTCCTCCTCATTCTTCTTCTCAACCCTCTTCTCCTCATCATCCTCCGTTAGAGGCTGAAGTTTCCCATCATCATAATTGATAATATCGAGATCCTCCTGAGCAAGTTTATTGCTCGGGATAACACTCTGCCATTGACCTACTAAACACGAATCCCCCGTCTCATAATCCTTGAAAGACTTCTGCCCATGGTACTGGTACTGCAAGACACGAATCATCCCATCTGCAAGCTCATCCCCCTGCACCGGCTCGCAATCACTATACAGCTGTAGTGACCCATCATAAGGACGAGTATACCCATAAATGGGCTTCCAGGTAGGATTGCGGTTGCGCAGGCGCTGAAACAACTGCACCAGCTTCTGCAGACAGAGCTCCTTCGACTCTGGGTGGTAATGGTCACACCATTCCACACATATCATGGACACCATGGGCTTTTTGAGAAAGGTGTGTTCAACATAGGAGTCAAAAGGACGGGTCTGAGTGCCCACGGGACCACGGTACTCTGGCTTTGGCTTGGGATCGATCGCCAGGGTAGTGGTTGTCCATTTCTTGGAAAGCTTGTTTTCGGGAGAAGTGACGGAGATGGCAACCTTGTCCATATCCTGCGTCATGGTGGCGGTTGCGTCCTCCTTGGGGGATTCGAGATTAATGTCAGCGGGAAAGGTCCCGGGCATGGTTGGCTTTTGTGGGATGGAGGCCATCTCGGGGAGAGGAACAGAGTTGTTGGAGGTGGACATGATGATTAGATTGAAGGATTTTGTTGTTGTTAGTTTTGTAGTTGGGTGTGAGGAGAACAGAGAAATCTGATTGATTGTCTTATTCAAGAGCGATCACTTGCTGTGTGAGAAGAGGATCTAGGATGGGGGAGATGAAGATGGTCTTTATAGATATCACGGAGGGTCTGGCCCCAAATGTCATCGTATGGTGAGGCAGTTCATGTCGGCGATTGCAACCTGTGTGGAAGGTTTTGTGGCTGAACCCTTGCCGATTATTACACCTGTCGATATTTTCTTTGTGAGTTAGTAAGACTTGCCGTGTTAAATGTAGTATATTATCCTTTGTTCTTCAATATTTACTCTGTGGGATGGTGTTTTCTCTGAGAAAACAAAGACTTCCCTGTATAGTTCCGTCTTCGTTGTTGAGTCACAACTTTCTCGCTCATTGTTGGTTGATTGCCATAGGTTGATATGGATCAGGTGCTGAAACCTAGGATTGGAGATCTCCTAATTACTGCACAGGGATTGTCACAAGGCATTGTTTTTACTGCGGCGAACTGTCTTTACTTCCTGTAACCGTCCGATATCCATCATCTTTGGAGTGCACGAATGTCATTACACAAGCGGAATCTTCCTCCATTTCATCGTGCTAAATCCGCCTGGCCAAAGCGTCACCCGACATAAGCATCTTTACACACTCATTTTCGATAGGTAACTTCCACTGTTTTCCAATAAAACCTCAGGTCATGGTTGAGAGGTGTATCTCGCGGGTATACAATCCCATGAAGGTGATGCGTGACCCCACAACACGAAGACAACAGAGGAATATCAGGGCAGCATCCAAGGGTCACTTCGGCGACAAGCAGTCTTCCGCGCTCTCTCTTGCACAAGTTTCGCAAGATTTCCTTTCTGCAGACCGCTTCTACTTACATGATCTATACTGATACTCCTTTGTCCAGAGCAGTTAAGGTCGTGGTTGGGGGCAAAGCAGGAAGGAAGACCGAAGAAAAGGAAAATCTCGTAGAGAAGAGTCTGGTAAGGCCACTGCGGGCTCTGTTAAGAGGCTTCCTTCCCTGCTCGAGATGAATATCTATACGGTCCGTTCGTGAGCCTCTTAGTTCGCGTTACGCATTTCAGAATACAGATGTAAATAATAAAGGCGTGAAAATTTGATAAGCAACCAAAGGAATCAGGGTGATTCCTTTGTCGTTTTATTTTCAATTGTTTTTTTGTTTTGGAAAATTTCTGACCGATTCAAGGAAATAGAAAAAGCAGTCTCCTGCAACCACATCCTCTCACATATGTCTTTACTCCTCCAAATCCAGTTCGGCTCCCATTGGCCTAATGGTATATTCGTCACTTGCCCCAGACATAGTACGCAGCTGCTCCTCAGTCACAGGGTTCCGCGGGACAGCGTTAAGCCACTGTTCTAGAAGCAGGTTTTCATTCTTACTCTCCATCTCTCTCTTCTTCCTTATCTCCATTATCTCTATTATCTGTGTCATCTGTGCCTCTTCCTTCTCCTTCTTCTCCTTCTTCTCCTTCTTCTCCTTCTTCTCCTTCTTCTCCTTCTTCTCCTTCTCCTCCTTCTCCTCCTCCTCCTCCTCCTTCTCCTGCGCGTCCATGTCGTCCATGTCGTCCATGTTGTCAGACTCAATGAAGACCTTTCTCCCGTCGTACATAAACTGTTCGAGAATGAATGGACCACCTGCGGGCGCATTCGCTTCGGGGAGCGTCTCACGGTACAGCGACACGCGATTCAGAGGGTCGTAAATCATCCCATGGATAGGCTTGACGGTATCAGGGTATTTGCAACGCCATTTCTTGAATCCAAAAGCCAGAGCTCGCTGACACTCCGGTTCACCCCACTCTTCCCACTCCTGCCTCCATTTGTACTCCAAATTTGGGGAGAGCGGCAAGGTCCAAGACACCTTCACGAGAGCAGTCGCAGGGTCGATCCAGTCATAGTCACTTACATATACAGCATACTCGCAGTTGAAATCAGTGAGAGGCTTGAATTTTGCCGCAAGTGGATACAGTCTCACAGGGGTAACTGACCACCCCTCAGGACCTGCGGCAAAGGTAATGGGCAGGAATTCGTTCGTCTTGATGAGCTCCATTCCAGAAGTCTCGGGCCAAACTAAGGAGGTGGTGACGTTGTGCTCCACAGTCCTCACAAGCTGGAGGTTGTCCTCGTTGGGGAGTAATTCATTACCGGAGTCCTCGGGAAAAGTGCCGGGCATGGTCGCCTCGTCCGCAACCGCAACAGGAGTAGATGTGGCCTCTTCAGTGGGCACGGCATCGCACTCAGCAGCGGAAGTAGGCGTGGTGGTCTTTTCTAGTTCAAGCGCAACAGGGGCGGAGGTGGCCTCTTCATCGGGCACAGGTTCACAATCAACGGGGGGAGTAGCGGCCAATTTGGGTTTTCCGGACTCGACCGTCACGAGGACGGGCGTGACCTCTTTGGGGAGATCAGCACCGGAGTTAAAGGTGGACATGGTGGCTGGGATGGGAAATTTCGATGACAATGTTCTTTGGAAGTTGTGTGTTGGGAAAGAGGTGCGAGAGGCAGCAATCTGAATTGGACGGGTTGTCTTGTTCAGGAGTAATCGCTGTGTGAGACGAGGACCCAAGACGGGGGAGGTAACGAGCCTTTTTATAGACATCATGAAGGTCTCTTCCTGATCTCGTGAGAGAAGAATGTGGTTGAGTTCCGTGATTACTGTCCGTGTAAGAGGTCTTTATAGCTAACTATTTACTATTATACTGTATCTTCCTACATTCTCGTTTTCTTCTTAGTATTAATACCAATGTTGAAGATAAGAGCCGATTCCTTGTTCGTTGATCACAACCGAGTGGTGAAGACTTTGGTCTGAGAAATAATTGGAAATCTCCTTTAGGTTGTCTTGTTGAGTCATATCAATGACTGTTCGTCTCAAGTGATCGTTGTAGGTTAAGAAATCTTTTCCGAGTCATCCTACACGGAAAATTGGTTAATGGCCTTCTATGTAAAGCGGATTATCTTAAGTCAGGCGTTGGAATTTACTACTTGATGTTCTTGATTTTTACGCTTTATTACTTCCATTTGACGGAAGCTTCCATGTAAGGCTCAAAGATCTGTGGTGATGACTGATTCTACGCAAGTTGCAGTTGCGTTCCCATACGGCAGAGAGGGTTTTGAGGTTACTTCCGAGGCATCTTTAGCTGAGCCATTCTGGCAGCTCTAGGCTGCTAGATAATACGACTACTAGCTGATAGGAATCTCGGATCTTGCCCTTAAATGTCGCGAGCGTCGTCACGGAATTAAGTCTGCGTGATAGATAGATTATCTACTCTTGTTGTTGAAGGAGACTTCCATATTGTTTTCGTTCTTTGTTTATGGCAAGGTGGACTCTCTTAGTAAGGTTAGGGCAACAGCAGAGGGTTCGTGCCCGAAAGGATGCTTCATCTCGATATGCTCTAGTTCCAGGTAACAAAATGAGATCTTGTGATTCAATCCGAGGAGAAATATGGGACCATGACATTGAGTCAACGAGATACAGTGTTTAATTGCAGGCAGATTTGAGTAAGACAAAGTTTAAGATTTATTCGGCGAATCATAATCTCAAGTGTTGAAGGGGAAATAGTCCTTTGAACCCCAAAACATCCGAAGAGGTGAGAATTATAACACCCCATACTAATCTAATAGCACATGAAAAGCAATTCTCTTTCATTAACCCAACGTAGAACCATCCATGCCTTCACATCCCCCACAGATCCACCCCCTGACATCACTACCTCCTCCTTTTATAAACCTTCCTCAACAACTCCTCAAAAACACTCCTCCTCAACCCCTCCCTCTCATCCACTCGTTAAATCATCCCCTCAACTCCTTGACCCTCCCCTCCTCAAACTCCTATACACCCCTCCAACCCCAACTCCACATACAATCCCTTCACCACCGCTTCACACCCATCATCCTTCCTCCCATAATTCTCCTCCAACACCCCTCTCTGAAACGAATCACACCTCTCCAACGCCTGAATCACCAACCACGAACACTTATTATCCCTAATATCCGTGCCCACTTTCCCCAGGACCACCGGATCCGCAAACGCATCCAGATAATCGTCCTGAACTTGGAAGTACTCCCCCATCGGGATTAAGATATCCTCTGCTTGGGCCAAATTCCGTGGTGTGGCTTTCCCGGTGTCCAGTAATGCCAACGCAACGGGGAGGTAGAAGCTATAATACGCCGTTTTGTATACCGCAATCTCGGTATATTTCTCCATGGTGAAATTCGTAAAGTCGATGTGGTCGTCTGGGCCGATGAGCATGTCGTAGGATTGGCCGAGTTCGATTTTGAAGGCGATTTCGTGGAAGAGTTCGGTTATTTCGATCTATCACATCCCAGTATCATGGTTATTAGCCAGGGGTTCTTATTTAGAAGAAGAGATGGGGGAGGGTGGGGGATACATATGCAGGCCTTCTCTTGAAATACTTCTTCAACAACACATAAATGGCACTTTCTAGCATCGCGGCATCGTTGACAGCTGTCATGCCAACCTTGGGGACGCGGTACCAGCATGGCTTTCCTCGACAAGTATGTGATGCGTCCATGATATCATCCAATACGAGCATCATGGCTTGGAGGAGTTCGATCATCCACCCTAGGATCGCGGCGTGGAAGTATTCGTCTGCTGTAAGCTCCCGATCGAGGAGGAGACGCGCAGAGTCGATGACCGACAGCCCGCGGTTACATTTCCCGCCGACGGTGTTGTGGATGAGGGACTGGGGTGTGGTGAGCTTGTTAGTCAGGATGTGTGTGGAGGTGAGCGGTGGGTGTGTGAGTACCTTTTCGAACCATTCCCACACCTGAGTTGGGAGTTTATAGTCCTCGCGACATTGTTGGCGGAGGTCGGAGAGGACTTGGTGGAAGACGGATTCGAATTGCGGGAGGGTGGTGGTAGTCGACATTATGATTATGGGAGTAGGAGTGAAATGTTGGAGTGGTGTGGTGGATACGGGATATACGAGGATGTTATGTTATCCGTGCGGGGTAAGAACTGTCGCGTGGGGTAACTAAATTAAGTTTTGAAGAATCGTCTAGACCCAGGGGGGTTCAAAGAAGGTAGTATTCGATATTGTTCTTGGGAAGAATGCATGATTGGTTCCGTCTTGGCGGGTCGTGGGATAGGGTTTGCGAGCAAAGAGTTGCTGCTGTTGCCAGGGTTCGGCGGGCCGCACAGTTCGCAGGTGTAACTTTATCTGCCACTGCGTGGGATTAAGCAAATTCAAGAGGGCCTGGGGTTGTGGTAGTGAGGAATTGGGTTAAGTTGTAGGGTTTAATTGGATAGTATGTTCTTTGATATTGGCCTGGTACCATGTTTGATCGACACATAGTGCATACCCATCAATATGGAGATATTGGTGTATGTGGTCAAGCCTCTCAAGGCGAGCTAGTCATAGCGCTTTTAGCGCCACAAAATTGCGGTCTAGCTACAAGTTCAAAATGGGATAGTTGCCATGTCATCCCACTTGATTATCCATCTCTCGGGGTTCATGGCGGGGATACAACGGCACGAACATCGCCGATTGATAGTAGGGATGGATCGGCGATTACTTCAGGATGGTCGACGAACATCCCCATACTTGTTACGCCTTCTCTTTGCCATTAGGAACACTTTTTGGGAGCCAGCCAAAGGGCCTTTCACTCAATCTTATGAGGTTTTAGCTATGATGAACAGAATGAGAACCAAGCCTCAAATATAAGAACATTCCGACGACCATGAATCGATGAACCATCCTAATCATGATGGAATAATTATCTAATAGTGGAGATGCAGTACCATACCCCGCTTCTTTATCATACAATAAACCACACTATATACACACAGCTAACCAAATCGTCACCACTCCCCACCCTCAAACTTCATCGGAACATGAACCATCCGATGCCCTGCCTCCGTGGGAGTGGGTAACTGTCCCGCCCGAATATTAATCTGCAGAGACTGATGAAGCAGCTTTGGAGCCTGCATCTGTGCATCACGCGCCTCCCGGAGGGAAACATATTGCTCTTCCGTCGTGCCGTCCTTCAAGTGCTTGTTTTGCTGTCTATGCTCCTGCACACTCATCCAAGGTCTTGGTTGTTCTCGATCCGCGGGAGGATAATCATGGCCTGTCCAGATCTTGAAATGACCCGGGAAACTTAGGAGCTTTCTCCCAGACCGGAAAAGGTCACGCGCACTTCCACCGGGAAAGTCGCAGCGTGCGGTACCGATGTCGGCGTGGAAGATTGAGTCGCCGCAGAAGATGTTCTCTATATCATTTACTAGCAAGATAATATGAGTAATGAATGGGTGAGGAAGAGAGTACATACCTCCAATACGATACCCAAGATGATCGGGCGTATGACCAGGTAAATGAACCGCCATGGCAGTCAGATTCCCAATCTTGAACGTTTCATCATCATCAAATAACTTGTCAAACACTGCCGTATATTCGCCCATTGGCACTGCATATCTGTGACCGAACAGAGTCTGGACCTTTTCGATCCGCTTCCCGATCCCGATCGGTGGCTTAAATCCTTGGCTTTGAGCAAGGTGTTGCTGGAGATAAGCCGCCGAGGTGAGATGATCAGCGTGCACATGGGTTTCGAGTATCATCTCGATTTTGTACCCGCGGTCTCTCACCATCCTGAGCAAGGAATCGGCACTTCGGGTGCTCACGGTTTGGGTGGTCCGGTCGAAATCCAGGACTGGGTCTATGATGACAGCCGAGGAGGTTGCAGGGTCGGATATTAGATATTGCCATGTTCCGGTGTTGGTCTCGAAGATGGCGTCGATTGTGGGTTCAGTGGGCGATGTTGATTCGACACGCCACACTTCCTGGTTTGGGCCATTTGTGGGTGTTGAAGATGAGATCGGACGATGAGGGATGCGGGGTGTGGATGCATTGCTCGGAGTTAATGTTTTAGCTGAGCATTTCGGGTGGTTGATCGCGCCCTGACATCGGGCCTGATTTGATAACGCTCGATAGTGACGTTGAAGGGTTGCGACCTGTCGGGGATAAGATGGTGACGTAGCAGCGGGAAGCTGAACAAGGGAAGAAATCGAGGGAGGCAGCTTTCCACCTGTACGCGGGCAGACAAACATTGCGACGTATAAAACAATTGATATCAGATTGATGATTGATGAAAGTGATTCAGGAAGGGCGATGATTCATGTTTTAAATAACACGCGGCTTGGATCGCCGAAGGAAACCCGGGTCGGCGATCGGCCGGGTGCCAAGAACCCGGTTCCGGTTGGTGCCTTAGGCTCCCAAGGATAGGGCATATCGAGTAGCTGACAACATATGAACCATCACTGGATCTGTCTACTCATCTAAAGAGAAAATAAATAAAACCTATTTCTTTCACATTTTTGTTAAAAGTTCATATGGGAGGTGAAGGGTAACGCTCAGTTCGATGTAGTTACACATTGTCATGATATATATTTGTGAGTGCAGGTTGGGCCGGTCTGATGACCATCAGCTGAAGAGGTTCAGGTTGTTCTACTATCTGATTTGGTAAGAGCGAGATCGAAAAGGTTTCAGGAAACATAGTATTTCTTCTGAGTCTGTTTCTCATTTTGCAGTGGTTCACCCAATACAATATCAAGTGGAGTCACAGGCAAAATACTACCGTCACCCTTTTGCCAATCCATGAAAACGGCGTTTAGCTTCAACAGCGGCAGGTATATCCAATTCATCCAACCTGTACCTCCCCGCGCACAAATGATAAAATATATATCCATGAATAAACTGCTCAATGCGCTCAGCTGTGGCAGGATCACCTGCTAATATGCTTCGAATCTTCCGTACTTCCTCGATTGTTTCGTGCCGAAGTTGACGCAGCGCTTGAAGTGAGGTAGCACCATGGACCATTGCATAGTCTCGGATGAACCCTGGACAGTCCCCATCTTTGAGCTCCTCTTTGTAAAAGGACAAGAGATCATTCACGTAGCCCAGGAAAAGCATAATATTAGGAACAGCAGAGACATATTTTGCCAAGTCCCGGTCCTCGGGATTGATGTCCTCAGGGAAGCAAAGAAAAGCGAATGGTTCAGCAACGCCCGTCTTAGCCCTAAAGAAGACCAGATAGTCGGACGCATCACGTGATAGGTGTATACCATTCTGACTCTGCTCAACCACGGCTGATGCGATAAACTCCATGGTCCCTTTGATAATCATGTCGCCGCCAAAGTTTCCAAAGAGCTGTGGAAGATCGGCTAGGAATTTTGTAAAGCCGCGGAGTAATTCATGTCGATGAGTTTGTCCATGGACCAACTGGGATCCATAGCTTTGGAGGTCTGGCAAAATATTGCCGGTAATGTCATCAATAGAGATAACATATGTAGCGTAGAGGGCAATAGCTTCCAGAACTTCGCGTGAGGCGAAAGGGTAGGAACAGCTGGAGATCTTGGTCGCTGTCTTGATGCACAATTCGATCTCAGTTATGAATTCCTGTGAAATGCCATATGACTCGAGACGGTTCTCGACACGGGTCTTTAATCCCATGTCAAATTCCATCGTTGGGGGTTGAAAAGAGATGTCTTTCAAGAAGCCATTAATGACATCTTCGTAATCTCGTTTTGTTATGGTACTTCGGATGGAAATTTTCTCCGACGAATTGACGGTTTGGTGGGGGGCCAATTTTAAAAGAACGGCAAAAATGGTCATCAATAGGAAGATAAGGAGATTGAACAAAAGGAAATTAGTTGCAGTCCATTTTCCGGGTTGACCGGCATTAACGTCTAAGAGAGTCCGTTGTATAATCAAGTCCTGCCTTCTAGATCAGTCGTACGCTCATGATGTAGCAAGTGGGCACGGGAGCTCACCATGACTTCGTTAAAGCAGTGATTCCGTTAGTAGTCTGTTATCTGAAAGGATACGATGAGATGGTAATTTATGGAAAATGACCGGCCCAGTCTTATAATCGCGGACAACAGCGTTGGAGATGAGGCATCCCTATCACATAAGCCCCGTGCTCTATAGTATGGTCAATTCAGCAACGTGCATGCCAAGACTGTAAGCGGAACATAATTCCGTGTCGCTCGGGCAGTGGCAGAGCTGAAGACCCACCCACTCGGATACATCTCAACCATTCATGCTGCAAACAGGCTTGGTCGGGCAATTCAGCTAAGTAGATCCCGATTCCCACTATGAAAGTATTGGCCCACGGGTATAGGAGATAGGAGCTGAAGACGATGCATAGAGTTTGAACCACGCTTTGGAGCGAGTCACTGCGGGGTATGAGAGCATACCAACGCATACAGGTTGAGTACAGGGATGGGAGGCATGAGCAAGAGAATGTGAATTGGGGGCAACTGGCTCCCCAGTTACATGTCGTCGTGAAATTGGTTACAATTTGCTGCGCTTTTGACACCTTCCTGTACGCAAGGACTTCTGCGATGCTTCATACTGCGGGGTTTGAAGCGGCGTTCTGGCTCCATACTATTTCCTCAACGGGAAACATCTGCATATATAGCATGGCCTCAGTAGGCACCATGATGCCATTAAAATGCCATTTGATTTGACATAGCCGATGATCTCAGCCCTAGATGTATAACCTTTCATATTTCGATGGCATTTCCTCCGATACATCCGTCCTAAACGGTTCCGGATACCCAACTGGCAACAGTGCATATTTAGTGTAACCTTGGCCACAATATTCTCACCCGTAATTTGTCGTCAAAAGTCTACTGCTATCGAGCGGACTGAATGCTTCGAATATGATTGGTGACGAGTTCCTTCCCGGGGACATGACGGCCCGATTCCCAATGACCAGTGAACAGAATTCGGAGTTGCTCGACCTTGTCAGCACGTATGATCAGTTTCGTGATGTAGGCAACGGTCAACCTTCATTGCTGCCTTTCAACTAATAAACCTCTAGATCAGATCGGCCCTGCAGTGGGGATGTCATCGGCCCAAAAATACTCCGCGCGACATATTCTCCGTTCCCCCGAGACTCAATTTTCAGATCTGCTCTCAACGTCTTTCTAGATACATATACAGTACCTATACCGGATATCATTGTATCCGTCAGTTCTTAGGCATGGGTTGGTTTTGGTTGTGGTTGCAATAATGTATAAATGAAACAAAATATGGTGCCTGCAGATAAGGCTCGAAGTTGCAAGATTTATGCGCAGACGGAATGTGTCCGCGGAAGCCTCGCCCCGACAATCATTTCCTAGAAAGGGCAGTACTTTGTGTCAGGCGTCCTGCGTGTCAGATCACAATGCCCGTGCGTTATCACACACGGCGCACCCGAAACCTTACCTCGGACATATTTTCCGAGGGATGAGGGGTTCAGCTGGGAACTATACTTGTCCGAGTAGGAAGTGGAATATATATATGGGCGTAGGACAGATAGCTCTCGAACTTACATTCATCAGAGCACATCGCAATAGTGTGCATCGAGGCAGAAGAAGATCTCAGTCACTATGGCTTCCACGTCCTTTGTACATCAAATTGCAACCACATGGACGGCCTTGCCAGATGGACTATTCAATCCTTCCTTGTCCCTATCCATACTCATCACCTTGTCCTTCATAACATACAAATTCGTCGCAAAAACAGACAAACTCAATTTACCTCCCGGACCCAAGCCCCTCCCAATAATCGGCAACGTTCATCAAATGTTGCATCAACGCCCGATCGAAGTCATGCACAAGTGGCACCAAGAGTATGGCACAATGGTAACCCTTCGGTACGGCCAACAACTAGCAATCAGCGTTGGTTCCATTGATATTGCCCAAGACCTGTTAGCGAAGCGAGGCGCCATCTACAGCTCCCGACCGCGCTTCATCATCGCATCTGAACGCATGACCGTGGGACTAAACTCGGCAATCATACCATACGGCAAGCAATGGCAGAACCAGCACCGTATCATGAGTTCCGTGCTGGATTCCAGTGCCGTCAATCGATACCGCGGGTTGGAAGACCTGGAAAGCAAACAAGCCCTCGTCGAGCTGTTATCTACCAGTGACTTTGAGGCCACTATACGCCGTTATGCTGGTAGCATCGTCATGACGCTTGGATACGGCATTCGACTGGAAAGCACAGATAACGACATACCCGCAAAGCTTCTTGCGCTCAACGCTAATCCATTCGAGGCCATTGGCAATAGCTATTACCGGATGGTGGAACTCTTTCCTATCCTCGACAAGCTCCCAGGTGTCCTGGCCCCATGGAAACGCTTCTGTGCCGACGTGGAACGCCAAACCACCGAGTTCCATATGAAACATTTTGAGACAGGCAAGTCAGCGACTACATGGAACTGGGTCCAAAATGCGTTACACTCCAACGCTGGGTCACAGATTTCTTCCAAAGAACTGGCGTACGTCGTAGGAACACTTCAACAAGCCGGTTTCGAAGCTATCCTTACAGTACTGCGGCTGATTATCAAGGCTGTTGTTCTGCACCCACATTGCTTAGAGGAGGCTCAGCGAGAGCTGGAACAAGTTGTTGGGCCAGACCGGCTTCCCTCGTTTGACGACATCCCTCACCTGCCATACATCAACGCAATACTGAATGAGGCTATGCGCTGGCAACCACCCACCCCCTTTGCCATACCGCATGCGATCACCCAGGACGACGAATATATGGGGTACCAGATCCCAAATGGGACAGTCATTATTCCTAACATTTGGGTCATGTCGTTCAACCCGGAGGTTTTTCCTGAACCACATGAATTCAAGCCGGAACGGTGGATTGATAATCCTGAACTCGAACATAGCCCGTTTGGCTTTGGTCGGAGAATTTGTCCTGGGAGGCATTTGGGGTGGAATAGTATGTTCATACTATTGGCTCGGTTGATGTGGGCTTACGATATCACTCATGCGTACGAAGATGGGAAGCGAGTTGAGATTGATCCGTGGGATATTGAACTGACGTTTACGGCGGCGTCGAGGCCATTTAAAGCTTCGTTTCATATCCGAAGCCCCGAGAAGCAGGTGATTATAGAAAGGGATTGGAAGAATGTATGTAAAGATCCGGTTGAGATTCTGGAGGAGATTCAACAGAGGAAAGATGTCTGGGGTTAAGTTTATTGTGTACCTATAACGTCGAAGAGATTAGCTCGCCCCATATTATTCGATTGATTTAGAATACAGTATTTTCTTCATTTGGACTTAATTTGAGGAAGAGATGGTGCGGTGTACGGGACACGGTTTGGGGGTTGACGGTTGACGGTCGTGTGTAGCAACGATACCAGGATCATTATGGTACAATTGAACAGCTCAAGATTAGTTCCCTGATTTTAATCATCGACAAGATGCCAAGTAACTGTTGTATGTTGAAGAAATAATGAATTGGTGGTAAGGAAATACGTAGCCAGGATAATTTGCGAACAAATTATGCGAGTGTCATAAAGATGCTTACCAGACTATGCAGGCTTGAAATAAAGTTTGTCCAATCGTGATCGATGTTTATGCTAAAGATAGTGGGTCTTCGCACAACCCGGGGTCCAATCATCACAGTGCGGGTGAATCTTAGGCCGCATAAGTCATGCATGCAGGGGATTGAACCAGCGAATCGGAGCTTAAGGAAATGAACGACATTCGGTTAAAGCTTCCGCGATATTTCAGTGGCCAAGATGGCTGCTTGTACGATTGGTCCATGTTGTTGTCATGGTGAGCGATAGGCCTCCTGTTGCGTAGGAAAAGGCTTGATCATTTTGTCTTGTTTATCATCGTGGAAAACGATCGAGGAAGATCTCAGGGGACCTTGCATCAAGATGATACTGTTCATCATGAAGGTCGCGATACGAGCGGTGTGTTTGGGGGCAGAATATTGGACGGGAAGGCGGTCAAGCGGAGGGGAAAAGGGGGAATGTTGTGAAAGGGGCAACACGGGTCCTTCGTGTCCACCCGCTCTTTTCTTCCTTCCATTTGCAAAGCACAGAATGGTTCAAATTACGTATACCGCTGGGATTATACATACACATGCTAGACCCAGGACCGAAGATCTCGCGCGTTGTCTTGTCCTGCGGCGACCGATATGTGGAAGATGACTCCCCTTGACCAACCGCCAAGTTTTCGATCGACTTAAATTTTGCGTCGTGGATCCGGATGGAGGAAGACCTGCCTATAAAAGCAAGCGATTAAGGTTGATTCCGCCACGCAGATTTCCTGATCAGGAAGGCACCTAGGAAAATGGGTTAGTCAGCGGTGATATCGTGTGTGCAAACCATGCCAAAGACCGAAGAATGAGTCTATATACGATGATAGGCACCTTCAATGGCTAACCTCGGCTCATGTCATCATGATCAGCCCGCGCGATTAGACTTTTTCAGCTAGAGCTGTCCCATTTCTTCACACTCGGCCCTAGAATATCAATCTCGGCAACCTGCCTTATCTCGGAGGAGCTCCAACTTAGAAGCTCCATGCTATGGGGCGATATGTGCTGAATATCTGGGGAGAACGTCGATGTGTCTGGGGCTCAAGAAATTGCGGGTTAACGACGGAGGCACAGGACCCAAGTTACTTAGTGGCAGTCATAGAACGCTTTACAATATCGACATCACTAAAAGCCCCGATGAAGCGGGTTTACCCGGTGTCAGACATTGTCTTCTGTTGACGAAGACGAAGGTCAGTATTTCATGAATTGGACATCGCCTTCCTACACTGGCGACTGATGACAAAGGACCACGGTTGTCCAACGAGGGCCTACAGATAGATTCTACCAAAAGGTCTGTTCCACCTCAATAAGTGGGTTGATTTAAGGGATGGAGTATCTACCGGGTTTTCAACAACCGGGTTGATTCCGGAGAATTTGACTCTGGGATCCTCTATCTACCTGAAACACGGATCTGCGCCTGAGCTCTGAATGACAGCCCCGCCCGGTCCTGTCCACGTATCCATCATTCCACCCATGGTTATGAGTGGCACTAACTCCGAAATAGATAGGTTTCAATCCTGGGAGCAAATTTGTGCCACAATCATTAGCTGACCAGGTTTACCGAATGGACCGGTTCATTGCAACCAACGGCTGTGCCCAATCTGTTGTCTGTTTTAACCCCTGAGCGGGTGTAACCTAACTGCCGTTGATCGCTTCGGCTGGCGGCAGAGAGCCACTAACGGCAGGATTCGTGTCTCACCCGATACTTCGGCCGGGCGTTTCAAAGGGGCCCGGATGGCGTTGGCCATTACAGCCCCAATTTCGCCTGTCATTCCGGTTAATTGGAAAAGCACGAAATATCCTGAGGTGTGGGACAATTACTGATTAAAGACCATCCACGAGTCAGCTTCAAGGTACACAGTCGCAGCTATCTGACTGCAATCGTCACAGCCTGTCAGAGTCAGATCGATCGACATGGGTCCGTCTGGATCTGCGCCGCTTGGCTCAACCCCTGTCATTCCCTTAGGAATATGGGGCTGCCTATGCCTAGCAAGCTGATCACCCTATTTTCCGTCGACGATCATGTTCGACTTTGGGTTGCGCAATCACTACGAACCTGCCCACTTAGGTGACTTCACATTTATTGGTTTAGTTGCGCTGCATGGATCACGATGTAAATAAAAGCGGGCGTGACCTCACCTGCCAGCCTATGCAAAGCAACCGGCATCCTCGATGGGTTTCAATCATCATCCCTTACTAGAATGGGCCACTCGATGCCTCTTGTCGGTCATAGTCTGGCCATCTTTATCTGTGCGGCGGTAATGATGGGCGTTAGCATTATGGCGGTCGCATTACGCACATTTGTTCGTGTTTATACCGTTCGTGCTTTTGGATGGGACGATGCTCTGATGGTAATCGCGCTGGTAGGATTCCGAGGCCCTTACCAGAAATGGCTGCTGATGCCGACTTAGGCATTGTTTATAGCCCTGGATGCATGCTGGATGGTTGCATCCAAGCGAGGTGTTGGCCACAAGAATGAGGACTTTACTGATATTCACACAATGGAGCAGGCTCTTCTGGTATGCATATTCCTTCTACAACGATGCAAGTGAAGCATACAGGACTGACTAGTTATGATTAGTGGTGGTGGCTCTGTCAAATGCTCTATAGTTGGTCTGCCGCTATTACCAAAACATCGATTTCTATCGCCCTACTCAGACTAGCTGTACACAAAGTGCATCGCATGGTTCTGTGGACAGTCACCGGCCTTGTGATAGTCGCGGGGGTAATGATATGGCTAGTCTTCCTCGCCGGCTGCCAACCAGTCTCGTATTTCTGGTCGCACGTCACTCCGAACCATCATGGTACCTGCATGCCTCGGCAAATCTTGTTGGACATTGGCTATCTCTACAGTTTTCTCATTGTGTTCTCCGATATCACCCTTGGGATCATGCCCGCCGTTCTGATCTGGCACCTGCAAATGAATCGGCGGACAAAAATTGCACTAGCAGGAGTCCTCAGCCTAGGAGCCTTGTATGTACACCTCTCCCAGATATTCAGAAAAACTGCTAATCCTCTTCTAGAGAGAGCGTCGCAGTGATCATCCGAATCCCATACCTGCATACCTACCATGACCCCAACCTTCTCTGTGAGTGACCCCGAACCTATCATTCCCTGACCGCATCCCTAACCCAACAGATGCAACCTACCAAATCGACTTTTGGTCCATCATTGAAATCGGAATCGGCATCACGGCTGGGAGCCTCGCCACCCTTCGCCCTCTATTCATCTGGGTCTTCGATACCCGGTCCCACTACGGAGGCAATTCCCGCGGGAAAAAGCGCAGCGAACAACCACTCCCCCTTTCCAACCTCTCAATGGATACCGAAAGGCTACATGACCCAAGCAACTGGCGAGCGGACTTCGCTCCAGGCAAGTCGCACAGTCGCTTAGTAACCACCGTCTCATCCCGCGTGAGCTATCCTAATAATAGCAGGGAGGCTTTGACATTGAGTACGGGGTCATGGCAGGCCCTGTATCAGGTTAATATCCAGACAACATTCAAAATATCGGAGGGAGTGGATACAATGATATGAAATTTCCCACTACACATGTATATTTATTTTCTTATTGTATTATAATGACATTTAGGTAATGGATCTGCCATAGGGTGATGTACTGTTCTTTTCAGCAGCGATCCAACTCCGCGGTTGTCATAAAATTGAACCTAGGGTTATTGAGGCCCTTGAATCGCCTGGGCTTGAACCCAGACGGGTACACCCGCCTCCCGATCACTGTAGACACAAATCTATAGCGACATAGAATTAATCGCAACCGATATGAAAAACCGGGAAATAACAATGCGAGTATGCAAATATTGCCGGGTTACCATAATCTAGACGTGATGCTTAAGAGGTACGTCGTCACGGCTGACTAGGGCCATTCCTCTCGGAGGGCATGGCGAACCGAGGACGGAACCGTGGGTGGCAGGTTTACCCGGCCCGCAGGACGGACAAATCCGACCAATCATGTCCCTCGACACGAAGTATACGAAAAGCCTCACCATATCTATAAAAACCCATGACTATCCTCTCCCTTAGTTTCTCAACCCAGAACAACAAAGCCATTTAAACATCATCTATCAATACTCTCCTAAGTGACAATCATCAACATGTCCACTCCCTTCGACCTTCGCAACCCCGGACGTCCAATCCACGTCGGCGTGGTCTTGCTAAACACGTACGTTTCTACAAATAACTCGATGGAAACAACCATCCTAATGATACAATCCAGGGTAACCGAGCACCTCGACATCGCCCCAGTCGGCTTCTTCCACAACATCAGCAAAGACTTTATCAAAACCCTCCCCCCATTCGCCATGACTGATGAGGTCAGATCCCAAGCCCTAGATTTCGTCACCCACTGGGTAACCGAAGACGGCAAAACCCCCGGTGTCCTCAGCGGAAACCTCAAAGTCATCCCCACGGTAACAAACCTCCCCCAACCCCAACACACACCACAACTGCCCACTAACAACCCCAGGACTCCTTCACCACCTGCTCTCCACTAGACATAATCCTCATCGGCGCCGGCCAAACAGGCTACCAAGCGACCGAGACAGAAAAAGCCTTCTTGAGAAAATGCTACAGCGAATGTTCCGCCTTCCTATCCGTCTGCGGCGCGTCCGACGCCCTCCTAGCTACTGGTATCCTCGAAGGCAAGACAGCCACAGGACCGCGCTCTTTTCTGCCGTTGTTCCGACAGATAGCGCCTGGGACGAACTGGGTGGAGAAGAGATGGGTACGGGATGAGAAGATCTGGACTACGGGGACGTTGTTGAATGGGCTGGATATGATTGCGGCGTTTGGGACGGAAATGTGGGGTGGTGAGGGGTCGTTGGTGGAACATATGCTTACAGTGGGGAGCTTTCCGATGAGAGATTTGGATTATGCGGATGAATGAGGTGTGAGGTTGGAGTTGGGGATGGGGATGGGGGTCACGTGATTGGAATCTGTGGATGTTTTGGATGTAGATTGCAGACACCAATGACGCTTTTGAAACTCTGGGGTATAGGATCTAGATTGGAGAAATATATTGTTCTAGGCTCAGTATCGAAGGATGTGCATCTCCGCGGTGGACTTACTCTTGTCCAGCGCAATATCGAGGGCACAGCAATAGCACTAAGCCCAATCGGGACGCCCGGCTAAACTTGCCATCCGCACGTGAGCTCGTCTCGGGTTTCCCCCCGCATTTCCCCATACTCGTGCGCCCTATCTGACTGTTATCCACCATCCATCATTCTTCAGTCCATCTATCACGCAATTTAGAGAAACGACAATGGCCGACGACTATAAGTTTGTCTGTCCACGTCCGCGGAGTTTGAAAGCTTGCGATCCATGTCGGACCCGCAAGATCCGGTGTATACCCTCGGAGAAAGGACACTCAATAGACGCCTGTCGAAGGTAAGCATGAAGTGCCGAGGATCATATGTTTTGTTTACCATGCTGAATTGCGCAGATGCGCAAAGCTCGGGTACATGTGTACGGTTACAGGGAGCCCCCCATTAACGACGTAAGCAACCTCCTGTCCTTAAATCTCGACCATTGCTAACCAGCGCCAGAAGTGAAAAGAGCCCTAAGACCCGAGATGTGGGGGCTACTCCTCATCCCCCATCCAGTAGTGACGATCTTGTCTCAAATCTATTCCAAGACAAACCCAGAGAGAAAGACCAAGTAATGCAGCTACGGGAACTACATCGCGGTCTATTACCAGGTCACACCACAGACGACGGGAATCCTCCTACACCCATACATACACCACCCAGTATCAGTGAGACTGTAGACTGCGAACCCAAGTCCATAAAAATAAACCTCAGTATGCAAGAAGCCGAAGAACTACTACACCAATTCAACCAGCGAAGGACATACTTCCCATTCATTTCAATACCCAAAGACACCACAGCATCCTCAATGGCGACATCTCAACCGTTCTTATTACTGGCCATTCTAACTATCTCCTTAACGCGGAAACCACTTCTACAGAAGCGACTCGACGAGCGGTTCCGCCGCGTGCTAAGTGAGAGAATCATTTTCTATGGAGAAAAGAGCATGGATTATGTCCAAGGTTTACTGGTTTATATGGCATGGTAAGATGCGACATATTCCCGTTTGGTGAATGGTATTGATCATGGTGATCTAGGCGTCCATTACATATCCGACCGCTGAGTAACCAGGGTTCGCAATTCATGCAGATACTCGTGACTATGATATCTGATTTGAAACTCACGGAAAGAATGCATGATGAGGGTGCCCGAGATGTATGTCTTGGGTGTTATAGTCTTTCGTCTCTGTGAGTCTATCCTACATTATTCGAAATCCGTCCCTGATTATTCTATAGTGTATCTGTTGGTTTCCGCCGACGCGGCGATGATACCGCATACAGCTACCTCAAAGCAGCAATTGAGTCCAATAGCACACCGAACCAGCCATACAACGAACAACTCCAACTCGCCAAACTTCAAATTCTATTCGAAGAAACAATACGGTCTCAAACCGAATGCATCTCCTTAAAATGCCCAAACACCAAAGACCAAAGACTTAAACAGAAAATGGAATCCCTCCGCCTAGAACTCCAAATCTTCCAACGAGTGCATACCCTCAACACCAGTACGTCCACCCCTACATCCAAGAAACTATATACTAACACCCCCACCGTCCCTCTCCACCTCTCTACATTATCCCTAAAAGTCCACATCGCCCTCCTCCCCTTCCGAATCCTCAACCCAAAATCACCCCTCAGACCCGATCTCGACCAAGCCACCTCCTGCGCAACAGCTATCCGCTCCTTTTTCGAATACTTCCTCTCCATTCCACAGGAGGAATACATCACTTTCTCGATTCGAGAATGGTGTCAGTTGATACTAACTATTAGTGCATCATCATATATCTGTTTCTTACCCCTAGCACCTGGATCTGGCCTCACGAGCCCCGAATGGATCGACTTCCAGGTTAAGACACGATCAAATATGTTAATTTACCTCGAGAGTCTTTCTCATCGGATGTGCAGTCTTTCTGTTACAAAGAGGGGAGATACACCAGATTTATTTTTTATGTTCAAGTCGGTGTTGGATATTGTGTTGCCGACGTATGCTCCCGTCCATGGGGGGTCTTCAGCCATGAGGGAAGAGGAGAGCCTAAGGGAAGGATCTCCAGAGATGAGCGTGCCTACACGATCGGCTACTTCGACCCGCTGTCCGATGATGAATGGGAGTATTCGACAGTCGGAGTTCTGGGAGGCTATGGAGCAGAGTGATCTGTACTTCGAAGGCTTGGGGAATGGGAATGGAGGGAATGGAGGGAGTGGTGAGGATATGTGTTCGTTGGGGGTACCGGGGGTGGGCAGTCTGTTTGATGATTGTGGGGACTGGCCGAGTATATTTTCGGAGTGGGTTAATATTTGTAATAGTTGAATACGAGGTAGGTTGGATGGCTGGGTTTGGATATGATGAAGATACTTATGATAGTTTGTCGATAGTAGGTACATGTAATGTTGGAGTGGCTACTAAGGCGATTCAACCGTGTAGAATTCGATGGATGATGATCTAGCTAGGGGCCTCGTAGGCCATCTATATGGACTAACTAGCGGTGTAGGGAGGAGCGTCACGTGACCCTACGTTGCCTACCGGCCTGGGAGCCCATCGGGGATCCCAACATGTAATGACTTGGAATTTTCATGTCGGGATGGATCACAAATCAGCCGTCGAATCAGAATCTGATCCTGTTTGAGAGGTGGCAAATTTACGACGGATATTCGGGATGTTGAAATATTAGGACGGATTTGTGCATGGTTACCAAGTACTGATCTTGGTTTCTGGAGGCTCGTCGAGTGAACGATGACATTGGTACTGTGACGGAAGATTCACACGTCGTATATTATAGGAAATGTGAAGAAAACCGATAAGGTAAATCCAAAACACTTCTGAAAATTCAATGACCAAAATGGCTTCCTCGTACGGCCTTGTACGCGGATAGAGCGGCCCTGATGCACCATAACTCAAAGATTCCAGGAAATCAATCACACACAGGATGCAGATCATCATCTGGAGAACCGTTGAATCGGAAGATTAGCACACTACCAGAGTCCGTCCCCATAGCAAACGCATTATCCCACATTACTTTGCATAATCGGCTTGCTGGACGGTATTCAGGAGGAAGCCATAACACATCTTGTCCTTCCCATTGAATCCAATCCCACTCCTCGTTGTGTTTGACTTTCATGCATGGAGAAGACGTGATCGCTCCATTTCTCTCATCGATGTTGATGTGAAATCCCTTTTCATTTGTCGCCAGATAACTTCCATCTTCAGAGAATGATAGATGAGTTGTAATAATATTATCATCAATAACATGCATCAAGGTACCTAAAGACACATCCCAGAACCGTATCGTTTCACAGTTGCATTTTGCAACAATATACCTGTCATCTTTCAAGAAGGCCACTGGGAAGACCCTACCGAGGTCTGTGTCATTATCATATCGGAAGGCCTTTTGCAGTGTCCCTGATGCTGTTTCCCATATCCGGACAGTACCGTCCGAGTAACCAGCAACTAATAGCCTATTACTCTGCGAGAATGCAACTGATTCGGGGTCTTCGCCAGAGCTGTTTTGCAACACATGGATGCATCTAACGGACTTTATGTCCCATAATCGAACTGTGCCGTCCGATGAGCCTGAAGCCATTGATTTCAGATCGAATGAGATCGCTGTGCAATGAATCCGGTCTTCATGGCCATGGAACGAGCTCATGATTCTTCTAGGTGGTAGATCCCATAGTCGAATAATTCCAGTGCTAGACCCAGATGATAACATACTGCCGTCCGGCGAGAAGGACATCGTACCACTGTAACGTCCGTCCCCATCCCATTCATTCACATCCGGCAACAAACATGGTTTCCCCATTTCTATATCCCACAAACATATTCCATCGTAGCTTTGTGAAGCAATTGTACCTTTTCCGGCCGAAAGCAGCAAATATTCAATGTCTGTTGGAATAGGTCTGCCTTCGTGGTGGTTCACGCGTGAAGATAAATCCCACAGTTTCATGTATGTGGAATCGGCCGAAACCAGCATTTTACTGTCGGAGAATAGGGCCAGATATTCGATGTCTGACTCTCCTTCTAAGGTTGAGTGTCCTTCTAAGGTCACCATCGTGTCGCCCGAGGCAATATCCCGAAGCTTTATTGTACCATTCTCAGAGATCGACCCGATGAAACGACCGTTTGCTGAGAACTCAACATTTCTGGGAGCATGAATCCTCTCTGGGAAATTCTTTTCTTGTCTTCCAGTTTCCACATCCCACAGTTTGATATCAGACCGGTCACGTGAAACTAACAGGGAGCCGTCGGGTGAGAATGCTGCCGACTCGACCTTACCAGAATGTCCTATGAGATTACTTTGAATGGTACCCGACTTCACATTCAACACCCTCATCGTTCTCTGATCCCGATCCGTAAGAAGAAACATATTACCAGAAGAGAATGCGAATGGGGCAGTTCCTTCGAATGTTTCCCGTATTGTGAAGCCATCTAGGTCCAACAACTGGACCTCGTCAGATGTTCTGGCCAAGGCTAATATATCACTGTCAGGTGAAAAAGCCAAAGATCTATGTTCGTTGTTAACTGTGTTGAGTTCACTTTGCAAGAGAGCTAGTCCGGATGAGATATTCCATAGCCTGATAAGACCATCATCAGACGCCGATGCTAAAAGCTTCCCATTGGGGGAAAATGCGACACAACTGATTTCGCTGTAATCACAGTGTCTAAGCGTCTGTTGAAGACTTACTGGGCCCGATACCTGCCTCCACAAATGAACATTTCCTCCAGATGAGCCTGTAGCTATCACACGATCATCCGGTGACACTGCAAGTGCTGCAAAATCACTACCATCTGGATCTTCAATGGTCTGCAACGTGGCTCCCCAGTCGGATTCCACTGAGGGAAGTTGGGAAATACAACTAATACGATCCTTTTCGAAAGTGCGCCTAATGATGGATCTGTTTGGAGCAAATACCAGCGCTGAGGAATATAGCTGTAGAGGTGCTTGTTCAGCGATCCTTATGTTTGCCAAGAGAAAGCGCTTTGCGTCGTAGAGGAACGTTGTTATCTCGGACTCGTTTTGGCTCTGCAGTAACTCGATTTAGTATGTTATTCTTGGATTTGCTTTGCAAGCACATTACCTTTACAAGAGACTGCAGTCTATCGATACTGCCCAAAAGCTGTGGCAAAAACCCTAGAATGGCCATTGCTTCGAGCCAATGAAGAAAATGTTGTTGAAGAAATTGGTGTACTGTGTCGTGGCCGGTCAGGGCGACCTTTCCTTGTTCTAGATGGCGGACCCAATGTCGGCACGCATACTGGAGCTCAGCTGGAAACTGTTTCTGGACGACGCCATCATCAATCTCTTCTCTCAAAATTTCATAGCTCTTGAGGCCACATATATTTTTCCGAAGCCCCCGCTTCTTCCTCTCCATCACTCGAATGCAGTTGTATGCCATTCTTTTGTTCATCTCCGTTTCATCGACCCAGAATCGATTTTTATCGCGCGTCTTCGGATCGAGAATGAAATCCCGAAATGATTTGTGGAAGAGTTTCACCGGTTGATCAGGCCGACTGGGAACTTTAAGCACGGAGGGGAGCGACTCAACTCTGACCTGAACAGTAGTCTTTGGTTGTCGGATAAGATCCGAGAGTGGCAAGACTGCAAGCGGGTCCTCGAGGATCACAATGGCACCAACCACCTCCTGTGTTTCTCCTACTAGTTGTGCTTGTTTGTTGACATCTTGATTTTGAAGTAAACCTTCGACGACGGTTGCGTAGGTAGTAACCAGTCGTGATTCCTCCTCTCGATGTTCCAGGATTTTGTTCAAAGAGTCAATCGGGTGCCAACAAGAATCTTGAAAGAGTCGGCAGATGGTAGCTGCAAAAATGAACAAAGGCACAGCCAGTCCAATAAGTTTTTGGATGTTCTCTTCCCCGGGCCAATTCTTTTCCAACCCTCTTTCATTCCGGATGGTAGGTAAGTTGTGATTGAAGAATATCGCGATATCATTCCTGACAACAGACTCCTTGATGTCATGTAAGATGGCGTCTTGGTGTTGGTCCGAGACCTCCTCATTCTTGAACCCCAGATTGATTGCAATTTCCGGCCGACTTGTTAGAAAGAACCTTAGTTCCACAGAGGAACCTCTACCACGAAGGCGTGGCAGAAGTTGGAGTAAGAATTGGATGTTTTTCAGGTCCACGCACTCATCCAAAGCATCTATCACAACAATCAGTGGGAACCTCTGGCCGTTACTCATGTTGACATTGGCAAGAGGTTTGAAAAGGAGCTCTTCAAACTGTATAGGTATAGTTGCCCTGGCGGACTTTACCGCATCCCCGAGACCTGCGTTCAACTGGGGCAGTACCCTTACTAGCTGGTGCAGTAGTGTTGGACACAACATTGCCGAGTTTCCACGATCAGTTTCGCCCCTCTTAAAAAAGAAGCTTGCACCTAACAGTCCGCGTTTATTCATAATCTTGGAAACAGTCCGCGAAATGGTTGACTTCCCAGTGCCAGCCATCCCATTCAGCCAAAACAAGGGTCTCCCATTAGGATTGTCAGCCCAGTCTTCAATCGTCTGAAGAAGGTCGACCCTTGTTCCTGAAAGACACTGCGACTCCGGTTCTCCGGAATAGGAATCATATGATGCATTGGCGGCAGTTGGTAGATCTCGAAGGTATGAGCTTGTCTGCATGTTCTGAACGGCGGCCAGTACATCATTGATTCCAGCGAGTATACTATCTATTTTATCGTCATGATTGAGGTCCTTTTCAATGTCGATCCACTCCTTTAAGATGGCATATTTACTCCTGACAGATGATTCAATGGTCTCAAGAGGGATTGATGTCATGTTGGTTATCGTATCAAGAATCTTCTTGCCAGTTCCCGATCGATAGACTTTCAGACCTCAGCTGAGTAATGCAAGATCTCCACATATGTCTCGATCAAAGCATTGATCATGACTTCTTTTGTCTCGGAATGGGCATCCTTGAAGTATCGTGCCTCAGTCAATGTCATACGAGCGAGGGTTTCAGAGAGGAACGCCGCGGATTGAAACCACCCATTTTGCCGATCGCGATAGTTCTGTGTGATCTGTACATTTTGTTAGATGGGCCTTCACAAAAGAGACGTTCCGTACCTTCAATCCAACAGATATCACAGTCCAGGCACTTGATGCATGTCCAGTCGGGTCACAGGCTACCAGTGCCGAAACACTCTCTTGGGCAGCCAACGCAGGATTGATTATCCGCCGAGCCCCTACCTGCAGCGAGTTATCATTTTTCAGCATTCGAATCTCATGCTGAGTTTTCACCGTATTGATAACCTCATTTAGAGCACCTGTCATGACGGAGGACGCCTGATGGTCTTCGCCGGTCGCATCGGTGGAACGTTCCGGCATCAAAACACGCTGGTCCTCGTCTGATAAGCGATCGAAGGCCGCTTGCCACGGATTTGTTGACTGGAAGCCATCCTCCGCTTGTTCCTTTGGGTTGGATAAATCGTCAGCAGAGGTGTTCATGGGCGATTTGTCCACCGCTAATACCAGTCGGTTGTCGTGATCATCCGTTTGAGAAGGAGGCTGGTGCTTGACACAACCTTTACGTCGGTGGATGAAACCCCGGCGAGGTTTGGACTTGGTGTTTCCCATGGCTGGGGTCGATGTTACTGAATGTCTTAGAAGCTTGAGCAGCGCAGTGAAACACTACGGGGACAAAGATTTGGAGAAAGAAAGCTTTTTCCTGGGAATTGACGGGGGAAAGCTGGTCGGGCTCCAAGGAGGGGTAGGAGTGGAGCCCTTTCCATATTGCTTTTGATAATCCCTGCATTTGGGTGAGCTGGCAGGTTAAAGCCCGACTCTCGCGTCGATGGGCATCGCTTCGCCGAACATGCAAACCTATGGGACAAGTTCTTATACCTGCAAAATATGGGGGAATAGCTATGTCTAGTTAACAATAATTTGTCGAATTTTCATTTACTACAAGGTCTAGTTCCAATGATGTCGATCAAGTATGACATGGCACGAAGGTGTAGCCTTCCTTCCGGCGACTACTTTTGGTGTTTCATGCAGTGCAGTCCCTGAGCCAATCAAACCATGCCACAGCATAGCTTCCTGAACCCTGATAGGTTGATGCCTTCACCGATAACAACTCCTGTGCCCACGATGTTATGACCACTTTCCGGGGCAAGTTGTCTTGGTTTGCCTCACCAATGATGCTTACCTTATTATTTTCATAACGCTGATACATTTCATTACATTTATCCCCCATTATTGATTGCGTCTCTTGGGTGTAGCTTGAACTCTCTTACAAGCTACCTGGTTTGATGCTTTGACTATTTGACGTGTATCATAGACCGCCTGCGCTAATAAGAAGAGTATGTATATCTCCCGCAAAATCCTCACCGCCTCGAAAAGTATCGTTGTCTAAGGCTACGGTAATGCAGGCGCAGACTACACGGGTGTATGTTGCTATATGAGCTTGATAAATAAAAGCTTTTTGATGAGACACTTTTACCATATTTATGAGACCTCTATCTGAAGTCCTGCTTTGTAGGCTTGTCTCATAGCTTTATTCCAACATGCGCGCGATCCTCTGGTGTGGATGTAGTCATTTCCGCCATAAAATATGTCATGGTTCATGGGAGTAGACCACAACGATATATTTTTGGGACACAGAGTCTTTCGTCCCGTCTGTTCTCCAGATTGCCAGCGGGATTTGCGTTTTGGCTTACTGGTATGAACTTAACATATACTGCTGATCGCTAGAGGACAGACAGAGAGAACGAATGCTCCAATGAAATATAGGGATTTTGTTGGTATGCGTTGATAGGTGATATTTACCTGCCATGATCGCAAAAATTGGTTTTACCAAGATAGGATGATTTGAGGCTGAGCCTTCGAGGGTATGCCAAATCCGACTGACACTTTTTGTTCAATGGGGGAACGATATCGATAGTATAGTAATTCCCACACAGACCCATTCTTTCAATACGTACCTTCAGCCAATTGCAAACAGATGAATGATGCGTTCCAGAACCACCATTGGAAGAGATGCGATTTTCAGGTCATGATATCGATGGTAATTGTCATTAGATTGGACAATAGATCCTTTGCTAGGAATTGGTGTTGCTAACTGAGACACAAACACGTCAATAAAGATATTGATACTAATGCCAGCCCCTAAGGATTAATCGCGCAGTGTATTCGAAACCGAGCTTCAAACCTAAATATATTGCTTCATGGCAAATACCAAGTTTCGGGATGGCGATGTCTAGGAACCGGTGGAGACTACTAGCGCGTATGCGTTCCATGTGGATCGCCAGATCCATAATTAGACTTACAGAGCACAGACCATGGAGTATTTGATGCACGAAAAATCTTCATCAAGTAGATCAAATCACAAGTATATGGGTGACAAGAATGTCAATCATGTGTCAGAAACTTCCTTGTTATGTTGAAGTGATATAAAGCTTTCGTTAAATAGACAAAGGTCACCCCTTGCTTCTTCACACTGAATATTGAAGATCCTTCCCGATGGATCTACAAGTTGGGCAGCAACCGTTTGGTGGGTCCACAGCCATCAGGCATCCTTATCTACTATCAATAGGAGTGTCAATGCCGGGATTTGCTCATCAAGATCACAAGACCCGGACAAGCTCAAGCTGTGATCAATCCACTATCCCTGATCCTGACCCACTCTTCAGGGATCTCAAACTGGTATATCATGAGAGCTTATAGCCATCCTCTTGCTGAATACCAACCAACATCTATCCGGAATGTCCTCTCTCGTACCAATACTACCTCAACCCCATCATGGTTCGTATTCCCCACTGCTTACCATTCTCACCAACATCAACGAAACCCCCAAGCTAACAAACCGACCCACGCAGTCCTTCTCCATCCAATTCGAATCCGCCGGCATCTACCACATCGGCACCCCCTCCCAACAAATGCTCGTTTCCTTCGAAGAGCTGCTCGGCTTCCACGCGGGCATTATCGGTCTACTAGAATACGGCCACGGATGGCGAGTCACAAAAGCAGCCATCCGACGACTTATCGCACGTCTTCGCTGGCGACCGATGGACAGCCCATACTCTGTGTGCATCGACAGTTCGGGTCCCATATACTATGTGATTACACACGGCGAGGATGCAATTCGAATTACGGCGCAGGAGCTCGACGCGTCGCTGTTCGGACGCGTGATTAAGAAACAGTGGGATCGGGGAACGGATGATGGGTGGGTGGTGATTGGGTTATCGATCCTCCGGGCGTTTGTGTATGGAATGTGGAAGAATTTGGCGTATCAGATGCGGTGGAGGAAGGTTGGAGCTACTTGAGGTTTTTTTGTTCGTAATGGGATATTGGAGTCGGGGTTAGGGTATGGATGGTATGGGTGGTGGCGTTATGGTATTCGGTGCTCTTTTTCTGACTTTTTCTTGTTCTCCTCGATGCGACGATTCTTTGCTATGAGCGGTTATTCTTTTCAAAATCTCAGCGTATCTGACCATGAATGACGCGTAAGTTTCACCTACCCATTCCTTCCACCCTAGATCGGAAGCCGCCGGAGAAACATCGATCGATCGCCATAGAATGCAGCACCAGAACGATCGAAGGTCGTCGACGTTGACAAATCGGGTCGAGTGCCAGGTGACGTGCAGAAAAAAGTGGGACAGCGGTGCCTGACCTGCAACTGTGCCCCTGGCTAAACGGTTGGGTAGAAACTCAAAAACGCGGCAAGTGGGGATGCAGCAGTGGCATTGGAACTTGGAAGAGATTTCCGGCCCGCCGCCTGTCAGGGGCCGATGCATGTTGGTGGATTTTCCCGTTCTACCCGCAGCTGCAGTAGCTGCATATCTTTGTTGTGGTTGGAACGTTCTCGCTGAATAAGACTATAGACAGATTGTTGTTAGGCACGGCTGCCGAATAAACGTCTTTTTTATTCACTCAGGAATGTTACAACATAACACGTGTTGATTGACAGAAACTTCAGGCTAGGCCAAAAGAAGGTGACTAGAGCGGTGGATATATCGCAGTGTTGATGTGAGTGGTGATATCCTCACTCCCCTTTGATCTTTGTTTTCTTTATGGGGCTGTTTCTTCAAACGACATATTTCGTAACCATCTACAGGTGGTTAGATAAAATGCTGAGACAGTGTTTCGTTCTGTGTGTTCTCCAGAGGCCAGCGGTATTACATTTTGTTATACTCGTATGAACTTGACATGAAAGAACACTTGGCAGGTTTTTTTTGGGGTACTTGTGAGAACCATGAATAAGATACAGTCTGAGGTTAACTCCAGTATTTCTCAAGTGGAACACGCCCTCCATATATTTCATTGTATTAAATAGCGAAACAGCTGGCTAAACAGCAAAGCCATCCTACTAGTTTTCTTTTCAGGAATATGGGTTCCATAGATCCAAAATCATTCTATCCAAGTCAACCATGTCGCCTCTATCCAGATGTGAATGACCAATAGCACAGACGCCACACATTTCGACTGCCCTTCAAAAAGTCACATCCGTATTATCAAGGCAACTGATTTTTTGACTGTAAGTATGGATTATTTGACCGGCACTATCCTAAAAGGGGCGCTAGTGGCGGGAGCCTTATCATAAGTAGAGCTAGTACTATTATATGATCTAGTAGCGTGTAATTCTCTCAGCAAGTAATTTTAGTAGGCAGTCTTTATATTATATAAAAATCTTGTATTTTTTAATGTAAAATCTAATACATGCAGTATTATATATTTAAAGCCTTCTTTCTATTATTAAAATAGATCTTTTTTTATTTAATTTTAATTAATCAGATAATAAGAATCAGTATAATCTTATATATAAGATTGATTTTAATACCAATTCTAATAGATTATATAATTCTAATTATAATTCTAATTATAATTCTAATTATAATTCTAATTCTGATAAAGCTACTGAGTTTATTATATCTGAGTCTCTTACCAAGCCTGCCAGTAAGGCTATCTATATATTTAATTATGATTTTTTTTATATAAGATCTGATACCGGTACTAAGATAATTTAAATTATTTATTATTATAAAAAAGATTATATAATATTTATAGATCTTTAATTAGAAATATGGGCTTATACTTACTAAGCGCTGATCACAGCTAGGCAAGACTATTAAATTAATTAAAGAACTAGATTTTTAATATAACAGGGGCTATATCTTTACTGTTATTAAAAGATTAACTTGCTTAATCAGTTACTCTTTTCGAGTTAATATACAGTTAAATTATACTCTGAATTTCTAGTAACTTTATATTTTAAATATAATATATAATTATAAAAAGATATTTATCTTATCTCTACTAGATTACCGCCGCGTGGTTCTAAATCAGTATTATAACTTAATTTAGAATATATTAATACAGTATTTCAGAATATGCCAGATTCTTCTAGTATTATAAAGTCAGGATTTTTTTCTTTTATCACAGCCATGTGATCTCTATAATTATTAGTATATATTTAATTATAAGCTTCTCTGTAGGAGGACCCCAGTCTAAGTGCTTATTAAATTATTTTTATAATCCGGCTGGATTTTATAATATCAAATTAATGAAGAATTATAGATTAATTTATTATTCTTAATCCATGAATTAATAATCAAACATCTCTATTAAAATTCTTATATTTCAATTATAGACTGTATATACAAGATAAACTAATATAAAATACTTTTTTTAAATACTACTGGAGCTAATTCTTACAATTAAATCTTTTATATTATTTTTAATTTTATTTTTACTAAGAAGAAAGCCTTATTTTACTATATTTTAGATTACTTGGTAGAAATCTATACTGAGATAGATCTCTAATCTTTACTGGTTATAATAGTTAATAAAAATAAGACTCTGATCATTGCTTACCAGTTAGTATAGTTAAAAATCAATATTATTATCTGTATCTAGTATATTAATTATAATATTTTTAAAAATATAAAGATTATTATTTACTATTATTTAAATCTGAGATTATTAAATAACAAGGATGACTTCCAGCAAGTTAATATAATATAAAAAGAGATACTGTTTAAGTCAATAATAGTTATATAAAATTCTATTAAAATAGATTATTTAATACAGTAAAACCGCTTTAAATATACTTACTGAGAGTTAGTATTCTATAATCTAATTTAGTATATTAAATCAGAATAATTAAATACTCTTACTATTACTTACTTTTTATATTATTATACTGATTGCTATACTTATTTTAATTAGTTAGTAATATTTTATATAAAGACAAGTCACTGAATAATTAAGCAGAATTTTAATATATTCAATATAAATCTTCTGCAAGCAGTAAAGTTAATTTAGTATACATTTATTAATTTATATAAATAACTTGATCAGGATATCAGAGATACAAGAATCTATATTTTTATTTAATTAATAATGTTACTATTCTATAAGATATTGGGCCATATCTCCAGCCGCGCGTTGAATAAGATATTTAATATATACTCTTAATATCTATCTAAAAGGCTTATTAAAGCGTAGATTAAGGATTATATAAGGATTATCTTTATTATATAAAGAATTCTTTATATTTATATAATTAAAGTAATATTATAATACTAGCTAGTTACTTTCTTACTCCGAGTTCTATACTTAATAATAATTATTATCTAATCTTATTTTCCAGGTCTTGGAGTCGCTTCTTATACATGAACCAGTAATTATATAGTTAAAGAAAAGACTTAAAAAATCTAATAATTATATTAAATCAGGTTTTAAAAATACTGATAATTTTATTTGTGGCCGCGAGCGAGCGTGGATTTAAAAAATAAAAAAGACAAGTAATTGTCTGATTAAGATAGCTAAAATAATCAAACTAATAAGTAAAGTAATGAGATGATTAATCAGACAAGTAATAATAACAGTGGTAGTAATAATAGTAATAGAGATTATCGAGATAGTTATATAATTAAAATAAAGAATTTATTCTATTTGAATTATTAAATATATATAGGATTAAGATAGATAGATAAGGTAGATAGAAGAGTCTCATGGTCTCGTAGAGGTCTGAGTTATTTAAAAATATAATAAAAAATAAAAATAGATATTATTTTATTTTCTCTCTCAGATAGATAGGGCTCTTACCGGTGCTAACGCTTCATTAGGAATAGCACCGGTCAAATAATCCATACTTACGGTCAAAAAATCACTTGCCATTATCAATACACAACCACTCTTCCTCTATGTCTCCTAATTCGTCGCGACAATATTATCTGCAGCGTATTAAACACGGTAATCACTTAGCATCGATGGTAAACATCCCAGGGAATAAAACACCCCTACCTCATCGCATTCTACATACCTACTGCATTCAGGGGAATCCGATGCGAGCTCGTCGAACGAGTATCTCCATCCCTCTCACCGCGAAAGTCCCTCACTCGCAAGACAACTCCAACGCCCGTACACATTATCACGACAGCAAGCTCCTCAAGAACAGACATCACCAACTCGACTGTCGGGTTACCGTCCATGAAATTAAAGGTTGAGCTGGGCAAGAACCACATCAGAACGGAATATAGCAGCCGGACAGCGAGGAACGGTAAAGAAAGCCCGACTGCGAGAAGCGTCCGTCTCTCGCCTTTCTCAATGGCCGAGCGCTTCCAATATAAGATCCCTAACAGCGTGCAGAGGACAAACCAGGCAACCACAAACAGGATGGTACCGATCTTGATCTTCGACGATGGGTGTTCGAAAATGGACAAGGACATGTGAGAGGTGAGACCGAGGATGGTGATGATAAGGGCGATGATGGTGAGAATATGGAGGGCGTGGAAGCATGCTCGATGCAAGGATTTCCCCCCGTTGATCTGTATGACTGTATTTCTAGGTGCGATGGATCGGTCAGTCAATTGCAACACAGCGATAGGAGAAAGGCACCACTCACGCTCGACTTAGAAAGCTATTGCACAGGGATATTAGCGGGGAGAGCCCAATGGCTGAACAAATGCCAATGGTAACATATAGTGAAGTTGAAGCGTCATGAATAGCGGCTAGCATACAGCATGCACCGATGATTCGTAGCGTGGCGAAGATCACGAGGTAACAAAATTCAAGACTTTGCCGGATCCCATGTCTCCAAATCAAGAAGTAGCCGAAGATCAAGGCAGGAAAGTAAATGATGATTTGCGCAATGGAGATTCCATCGCGGTATGTAAGGGTCATCGTGCTGTTCAGCAGAATGATCACCAAAGGGGAGGCTAGTAGAGAGATTCGGAGCACATTTTGAAAGCTAAGCTGGGAGGAGATAGGAGGATGCTCGAAATATATCATGGAGCTGAGGAGGATAATTCAGAGGAAGGAAGATATTGCATACGTATGTACCCATCAGAAACATAGAGATGGCTGTGTTCTTGTCTCCCATCTTGACCCATCTCCTGTATTGTGGCTCACAATACAAGAACGAGTCTATGCCGGACCCAATCAAAGCATCTGCTTTGGCGAAATGCTTGCCCCATTAGGTAAGGCGGTTACATTCTCGCACTAGCAGGACAGTACTTTGACGAGCACTACACCAAGTCACATTCATCCGTGGCTTTGCATCGGTAAGCCAGAACAGACTCTGGTGAATTCAGACATTGGTTTACGGGTAAATAGTTCTTTGTCCAAAGTACTATAGAACGATCAGAATTATGTTACGCTATCGCAAGTCTTTACCCCTGCAGCGCAGAGCGGCAGTACTCCGTAGTGAGTGCACACCGCTCTTGCGGCCTGGGTCGTTGGTGCCTTGGCTCGCTAACCTTGGTTGGTGCCTGGAAGCCTGTCGGTTGGCTAAACAAATATCCACGAGTAATAGTTAGCAGAATCAATGCTGACCTTCCCATGAGCCTGTGAATCATGTGACCAGGTCGGATGAACTTTTTGTGCAAGTACTGATCGTGTTACTTCAACATACAGACTCTCCATACGAAGGGACGGAAGGAACTGTCATGACCTTTTGCGGTCGTCCTAGTAAAGCTTGCCTGTCATGCCGCCAAAGACGAATCAAGGTGATTAGAACACAAAACAAGATGACCTCAGTCACTGATCCTTCCCAGTGCAACCGAGCAGTTCCGGTGTGTAGGCAGTGTCAGCGAGCAGGCAAACAATGTACAGGCTACCGGGATGAGCCTCCACTCTTGTTTCGCGATGAGAATGTTCGTACCGTCCGAAGGGCTCTTAGAGCTAAGGAGTGCTCGGATAGAAGAAATACGGCCCAGTTGATTCACCTCAACGGCAATCCCGAGAATGATATACAGCATACACCAGGTGTGGTACCTCCGTCGCAGCATCTTACTGTCCCGATGGATGAGCAAGGGCTTCGTATTTTCTTCTGTCACTTTGCCACGCCTCATGGAGTGACCGGAAGCAAAGAACCGCCACGATCGCATCCATTTTTGCTACGAATTATGGAAGACGGATTCTCCCGACAGGCTGCTGTGGCAATTGGCCTGGCCGCGGCGTCTAATAGTGGGAATGGACCAGCGTTGCTGAAGTTTGCCCGTCAGAAGTATGGACGGACTCTGCAGGAGCTCCGACAAACAGTGCAAGCCGCGACTATGACCAAGGATCTGGACTACATCTTACTTATCATCCTGATGCTTGCGCTATTTGAATTTGTCGATTGCGATGCGAGCTCCATCACCGCCTGGGCTGTGCATGCGGACGGAGCGACGGCGGTTTTGCAACGATTTTCAGCTCGTGGGGGGTTCTCGGTTGATTATCGAGCGCAGCTGCAGTATTATTTCTCCATGTTCATTAAGTATTTCTTCATTGGGGGTTCACCTCCGGTTGACTGGGCAAGAAGCTCCACATGGCACATGCCAATCCTTCCAACTGAAGGCCAACCAGCAGTCACCTTGATGGGCATTCTCATGCAACTGGCCCAGTTATACTTAACACTCCTACACGGTATGAACATGCCGGTGGAAGAAGTGGCTCGCACCGCCCTAGCCATTGCATCTGAATTGGCCGCCTGGAAGGCGACATTACCGGTAACATGGTCTTATGAGCTAAGATACTCCACGGATATGTCACATACCTTCCATGGCCTCTATCATATCTACCACGACGCGTGGGCATCCCGGGTCACGAACAATTACCGCTATGCCCGCTTGTTAGTGAACGATATCATTCTGACTTACACCGATCGAAACGCAGGTGGATATGAACAAGTTTCCATACAAAACCAAGCAACGACCACTATTACCCAGATGGCAACAGAGATATGCATTGCAGCATCTAGCCAGGTATATCATGAGATCTATCAGCCGGAGATCGACAACCTCTCGCCTCCACCGGCAAGTAACGGGGTGTTCATGGTTCTTTTTCTCTTGAATGTGGCCGCATGGGGCACCGGTGTTCCTGATGTGCTCTTTGAATGGGTCATTGACACCCTTCGAACCATTGGACATATCAAAGGTATCCGACATGCTCTTTACCTGATTCCGAAGCTACAGAAGATACGAGAACAGCGAAAGCTGGGGCTGCGACCGTTGCTGTTTCAAATGTTCCCATAGTTGAATGGCTGAATGCTCATATACGCCAATAAGTAGAAACGTCTCAATGTTCATAGTCCGGACCTACCCGGCCCTTCAGCATCGATTGATCCTAGCTTGCATCAAAGGCTGCACCTTAGTTGATTCTTCTCCAGTGTCTCTCTGAAAGATAACCATTCGGTTCAGCCGGGCCCTCGGGCGGGGAAATTGTCATACTGTGTCCCGGGGATGGACACTACCCTCTCGGTTGATCCTTGATAGTCAAGACATCGGGCTCCAAATCAAAATTTTCAATGGAACGTGGAAGTTCGAGGGGCGTAGCTGCATAGGCAGTCCAATAGTGGTCGGAGATCTGCGATCAAACACACAGCTTATCATTCCCAAATACCTCAATGATCAGCATTCTCTGCCGGCTATAACGCTAGTGTATGTGGATTGTTTGTAGATCAATCGTAAACAAGCTTTCGCTTGCTGGGGGTCTACTCAGAGGTTGGCGTTTTTGATTTTTCTTTTGCTCGGTCGTCCTGCATTCCGGATCGGTGTAATTTCCACGGTGGAATTCCTCCACGTTATCGCCACCATTGCATGCGCCAATCCCGAGCTATGTCAAACCCGAATCCAGGGGACCTAGTAGCTTAATTTTTCTTCTTTTGGAGACCTTTGTGGTCGAATTGGAATAACACGCAGGAACTAGAACGAGGGGCTAGCAGCAGGAGAATCAATAGAACGCACGATTGGAATATCACTCATCACTCCGATAATTGTGGCGTTTCTCCATTACCCAAATAGTAGACTGCTGCTTGACAATGGTTTATTGGAAAGGTGGGGCATATGCGATCGATCTTTTCCGAGTAGCAATATCTGCATAGCCTTTGCCTCTTTAAGCCATGGTCCAAGATAGACTGACCCAAGAGATATGTCATTCCAAAAGTCTCCACTGTCTATATAAGCGCATCATTTCCCTGCCATGGATTGTTTTCAACCCTCATTCTTCCGCCTCCCTCTGAACTTCAAGGAAAGAACCGGATATTCTCAATTATAGCACGATGAAGCTCCTATCTGTCTTCTCTACAACCTTTTTGGTCGCCATTGTGGCAGCCACGCCACTTACTGGCGACGCTTCCCTCGAGCGTACTCACGATGTTGCCAAACGACAGGTATGGAAGCAAGTGCACATGTTCTCGTGTTGTCCCCCCCTTTCTGGAAATACGTAAATAGCTGATCTGAAAAATGAACAGGCTGGTTGCCTTACAGACCAGGCTAGAGATTGTTGTATATTGTGTCATGTCCAAAATTCCTGGGATCCCACCTATAGGGAACCTTGTTGCAAGAGGTGTGGATGTGACACAACAAACTGGGAAACACCAGGACAAGGTGACCAGTGAAGACCTATCACCTTCCATGGTAATGATCGGTGAATATATGCCTTGGTCTTCTGTCTTGGTGCCATGATATATGTTTCAAAATGGGGTTCTTTGTGGTTTGAGAGATGGTAAACAGTTGAGATTGGACCCGAGCCATGTATATGCTCTTGTGTCTGTCGGAACGAAAGTCAGCAACGATGTCTACTTCATGAAATCCCTTTCTGTTCCTAGCCGGTAGGAAGTTGAACAATAGCTAGGGTAAACACACTTTTTCATTACAGTTGTGGCTTGTGCCATGATTTGGAAGGGGGCAGTGATAATTAGCCAGATGGCAGCATTGATGGGTGACCAGTACGAAATACCTTCCGTCTTTCCTTTCATTAGATCATGTCCTTCAAGGTCCCCTCACTTTCTTTCATATGTTTTGTACTGGACCTATTGATCCATTTAGAGAGACGTAAGGACCAAATCAGGGGGCAAGGTTCAGAGCCTCCTCTGGACAGAAATAGTGGCCTGACAGACGTTTCCCAGGCTGTTTTTGATGACTGTAACTCTATATTCAAGACAGATATTATAGAGAATTCAGTACTGGTCTCTCGATCAATCTGTAATACAGGCTGCTGTTGTTCTGCATTTATATATTTTCATGCACAGAGGTAGTTCAAGTCATTCTGTAACTCTGGAACCCTTCATGAAAGAGAGCAACAACAGCTAGTCCCCAAATTACGCAGGTAATTCCCTGGCAAAAGGTTGGAGTGACTCAGGTAACAGCCGGAGCCTAAGGACTGTTGCCTGAGCCTAGGGGCCACCAGCAGTGAAGTGATCTGTGAAGGCGATAGCTGACTCACCCTGCATTCATTAGCGCTGCTTCCCCGCTCCCTGTGATACCAACTCCCTCAGCTTCCTCTCCCTCTCTCCCCCTCTTCGCCATCCTCTTTTCACCTTTCTTGTCTCCATCTTTCATTCCCAACCTGAGGTCCACATTCTCATATATCGTCTTCCGACCATTACCTCTCCATTTCAGACCCAGAGCTCTCTAAAACCCTCTCAAAGCATCTAACCCATTAACATGGAAGTCACCAAAACCTCCGTCGTGAGTCTACCCCCACTCCACAACCAATCTCCAGGTTTCGTCATCTAACTCACTCCAGTTCGACTCCGCTCCCATCTCCGCTGACGCCCTGGGCGCATTCTACGTCGACGCCCTCGCCGAGATCCAGAATACCTATACAAGTTGCCCCATTACGCCAAACTAGACCTCAAGTTCCTCCCTGGCCCTGATATCGCCAGGCAAGGTGCCTCACTTGAGCTCTTGGTGGGTAGCCCGTCTAATCCCCTACATATCATACTGACTGCTTCGTGCCAATAGCTCAGCGCTAGTGACCGCACCACCATCGAGAAGAGAAAGCTCGGCTTTGCGAACATGGTTCACGCAATGAGTGCTCAGCCTCGCTTCGCTGGGATGAGCTTGGAAGTTGAGGTGGCCTTCAGAATCAGCGCCTAAGAGGATTGAAGGACAAAACCTCTATGGCGGGACTATGGAGGGACAGTCGGTTCGGATTGCTGTACAGCTTTGGTTGTGAAATCTGCCTTCCGAGCCTGGATTCTTTGTGCGTTGCACGTGGAGCCGATGTGTCTCGTTTTCGGTCCATCAAGAAGCTATCTCGACTGGCTCGAATTTGCTTATGTGTAACTGAATCACTCCGGACATAATTGAATGGACAGGCCATACCTTTTCCCAGACATAGTAGAACGCATAGTCTGTTGTCAAGCAGCCGGTCTCTGTTGACCGCATGATATAGCCGACTTCGAAAGCCTCCTTAACCCTTTCAATCATGCCAGTCGTTCCACCCTCTGACACACAGCAGAAGCCATACTGACCATGGGAGTTTCTAGCGCTACAGCTCACATAAGTAGGAACTTACTTCGCAGCTAAATGCTAATCTACACGGCATTTCTTTTGGTTAGTCGCAAAGCCTCGTCAATCACAGACCGTCGTGTTCCTGCGCAGCATGCCGTCCAACTTCCTACCTACAATATCCATCGTTGGTGAAAACGGATGGACGTCCGAGCTCAGGGGCTATCTGGTGGGTCTTCATCCATTGCAGACCCACTGGCTCAGCGAACAAGGTAAACATGCCTTCCTTCAGGATTCAAGCACGACCTGATAGGCGAGAATGGATTCTAATTTCCGAGAGACCCCTATCGTGTACTCGTATCATCCAATCAGCCAAACCAAAGCTCACATCGGAGTGCCGGACTACCCGAGCATGGCCCTGGCTAAGACGAGCTTATATGTCCCCGATGCGCCCCTAAACCTCTTAGTGCATTCCCAAAGACCCTCATTCTTAATTCTCCTTCACTGAGACCGATTTTAGACACTTCCAATCCTTAGCATACACCATGAAAGCATCCACACTCTTCCTCTTCCTTCTCGCGTTCAGTCCGGCAATTGCCAACGCCGGGTTCCAAAAACGCTGGCTCAACGGCGTGAACGGCACCAACCCGGCCCCCGACACTACCAGTGATTGTACCTACTGGGCGAATAACATCACCGCGGAGGATACCTGCTCTGAGCTAGAGTCGTACTTTGACATTACCTTTACGCAGCTGAAAGCATGGGTTAGTTCTCAACAGTTGCGCACACAACAAGTCTTCAATCTAATCCGTTAGTTTAGAACCCATCCCTATTACAGTCTTATTGTGCCCTTGTCGAGGGCTTTAGTTACTGCGTTGAGGGTCCGGATGTACCCGCCAATGCGAGTACGGCCACCTCGGTGGATGCAGCCAATGCGACCAGTGCACCGCACTCCAGCTTTACTGATGATGATGGTGGCGCGAATAGCACGAATGATACTGCCACTTCGACTGCAACATCAACTGTAACATCGACTGCAACATCATCGGGTGTTCAATCTTCTTCTGTCGCGTCTGTCAGTGCTTCGGCATCATCGCATTTGTTCGTGTTGTCGGGATTTACTTCGTCCTTTGTTCTTCTGTCGGCTTTGGTATGGGGGTTTTTACTTCTAGGATGAGTCGGGAGGAATTTGTTCTTGGGGTGGATTAGCTTGTTGTAGTCCTTATCAAGCTTGACTAGTTGCGACTCATCTGGATATTATGTCAAAGCTACCACCACATAGTCCAACAAGGATACATCCCTAACGGATGTCGGTGTAGAAGGTACAAGATGTTCCATCTTGATTGAATTGCCATAGACGCACCGTTGTGTATAACATGGACATCTACCTATAACATGTTGCAATCCTAGGTCTCTATCCCTCAGCATCCTTTTAAACTAACTAAAATACGAAATCACATCATCATCGTTAAGAGCAGCCCCACGCAAATCAAGCCAGCAAGCTTAAGCATTTCAATCCACATAGTAGCTAATTCCCAAAACCGACAGTAGCAAACACAAGACCACCAACAAGCTGCAACTCCACACAGTGTTCAGCTTCTACACAGTCCCATAAAATATGCATTGAACCATTGCGCCACATACAACCCACACACCTTCCTCTCAACCAGAAGCGAAATATCAGCAATCACCGGATCATCTCCGATTATTGACCTCCTAGTGTGTGACACAAGTACAGCTGAGCAGACTGGATGTCTTACTCTCTCATGAAACTTGATAATTGATCACAGACGACTACCTACGGATGCTTGATCTTTGTTTTGGTTTCCTGTCACAGAGATTCTGGAGTATCTAGAGTTCGAGATGTGCTTTTCATCAAATGTCAGACTTCAGACCAGTAGACTAAAAAAGAACGTATGGCTTCAATCTGGACAACAGACGGAGAGATATGTCCAACATTAAACCTCCATGATAACGAGTGGTCCTCCGGTATGTGCCATAAGCCCACAAGCGAGGTTCTGTGCCGACTCACGCATAAGACTGTCTAGGTCATACGTAAGTAATATTATAGTCTATACAATGTAGCTATAACACCTCCCTCCTCTCACCGTCGATACCACATCCTCGTAACCCTCATCCTCCTAATCTTCCCCTTCAACCTCAAAACCCCATACAACAACGCCTCCGCCGTCGGCGGACACCCGGGAACATACACATCGACTGGAACAACCCGATCCACACCCCTCACCACACTATAACTATAATGATAATACCCGCCACCATTCGCACAGCTGCCCATACTAATCACCCACTTTGGGTCGGGCATTTGGTCGTAGCATTGACGCAACGCAGGGGCCATTTTGTTGGTGACGGTGCCGGCGACGATCATGACGTCGGATTGGCGGGGCGAGGCCCGGAAGATGATTCCTAGGCGGTCTTGGTCGTAGCGCGGCATCGACGCGTGCATCATTTCGAGGGCACAGCAGGCGAGCCCGAAACTGAGGGGCCAGAGGGAGGAGTGCCGGGCCCAGTTTGTGAGGGTGTCGAGGGAGGTTCTGTTATTGTTAGGAGGGGGGTTTGGGGATGGGATGGAGAGTGGTTTACAGGACGTGCTCGGCTGTTTTCATGGGTTTGGGGGATGAGAGGGAGGTTTGCGATGGAGGGGAGGTTCTGGTTGAGTGGTGGGCATGGTGAGGAGATGGTAGGAAGGGCGAGGGGGAAGATGACCAGAGGGATGCTGATGGGATTGCTGGATAGAGACATGGGTGAGTAGGTATGGCTAGATGTTGAAGGCTGGCATACCGTGATATAGCCTTTGCGGGCGCGTACCGCGTACGAGAAGCATTTTGCACTCGGGTGACGTTCAATTCGATCTGTCGTAAGGTATAGTCTGGCTCGTGGTGAAGGGGGTATAGTTAGGGCCAGTGGGTAAATCCCGACTAGCCTCAGACATGTGGGATTTCCCGACTAAGGCATCCCGAGGACCCACTTGCCGCCGATGAACCAACCAGTCAGCTTCACCTCGATTTCCCCTCAACTTTCCTTTGCCTCTTCTCACAATGAAGATGGCCCCAGAAAGACCCCAGTCAAGAGTGGAGTGCAAAGTATGCCACAAAGCCTTCTCTACGAAGAGCCATCTGCAGCGGCATGAAGCCACTCGTAAGCAACCCTGTTTCCGCCTCATTCGGAGACCTAACTCGACCAGATGCGCCCTCGACAAAGGCAGCTTGCGGCTTCTGTGGCCGTGCCTATCTGAGAAGGTACTGCCCTCTCCTTCAATAGTGATGATATCCGACTCACTTTTACCTAACAGCGATGTTCTGCGACGTCATTTCCGAACGTGCAAGGAAAAGGGAGACTCCATCGCCCTACCTCACATCAAGCCTGGCAGAAGGCGAAAGGCCTGTAATGCCTGCGTCAACGCTCGATCATTCTGCGATGGGGAATACCCGTGCGAGGCCTGTCTGCAGAAGCGACTAGACTGCTCATTCACCCATATGCAAGAGCGGTCTGGGTCTACATCCATTGGCAAAGGCCGTCCCAAATCACCGCAGGCAGATCGGATTCCTGCACCGGCGAAAATGGCCATTCCCTTTCTTTTGCACTATGCTGATATGCATGAATCCGAGCCCGGGAGTCTTCGTCTACTTGCCCAATGTGGCGACGGGGATTGTGATGTCAATCATTATTCGAACAATATCCACTCGCTTACGGAGACTTGGGAAAGTCTGTTCAATTCGTTCATCAACACGGCCACATTGGGCCCTTCGTGCGGCATTCAACATGTTCCAACAAACCGGTTTAGCTTGGATGTGCTGGAGGATACCTCGACTCGGTTATTATCACTGCTTGCAACATTCGATAGCGGTATGCTCGACCGAGTCCAGCTGGACTTGGATAAAGCCAAGGAACTGTTTACGCCTCGGAATATTGCCACATTTCTTGAAGCATTGCTAGATAACCCCTTCAATGCACACGTTTTTCATGCAGCATCCTTCAGCTTGCAAACAGCCTCGTCACGTCTGATTCTAACTATGGTGCTATTGGGAGGAACTTACGTCGCACCCCACAGCGCAAGTTATTTGGCACAGTACTCGGATATTGCTGAATCACTCGTTTTTGACGATAGCGAGTTCTTGGGCCTGGTACATGCGCGAAATAAGTCTCCTGATGAGCTTCGCATCCTGGAGACACTTCAAGCGGCGTTGTTTGCCATGTACTTACAGACAAACCACGATAACCCCTCCAGCATACGAAGGCTTCGCGTGCAACGATTCCCGGCTGTGATCACGGCTGTTCGCACACTGAATTTGACTGACATCATGAATGACTTGAGTCCTGACTGCTCCAGTTGGGATAATTACCTCGTTCGGGAGGGCTTGGTCAGGTATATTCAATCCACCGCCAGACAAGGCATATGGGATTGACAATGATTAGAGTGATGGTGGGCATCCATCTTTTTAACTATTACTGTGTCATGTTCTATCGCCATCCGACCCAGCTGAAGATCACCGAGACGACATTCGAGATTCCCCAACGCGATGATCTATTCCATGCTCGTGATGCTACAGAATGGGAGAGACTCTACAGCGCGGGGGACCGGCCACATGATACAATGCGGTTGCGAACTGTCCTTCGCGATTACATGAGCGCCGGACATAGTGACTCCGATCAGGGGCATTATCCAAAGACCCTACTTGGTCTCTTCCTTGTTCTCTCCGGTGAGTCTACCCTCGTTAGTATTCCAGCGTAGCTAAGTTCATCAGCATTGCACTGTGTATTGTTCGATTTGTTGGCCCTGCACGCCGTCATGGACGACCCGCGCATGTTTGAGCGGGTCGAGCGGGGGTTAGATCGGTGGAAGCTTCATTGGGACGTGTTGTGTCGAGACATGGAACCCGCCAGTGCCAAACGGGCGGGGTTTATCATTCATGCCGTGGAGTACTGGTGGGTTGCAAAGGCACTTATCAGGCATCCGGCAGCGGCGTTGGCGGAGAATGAGTCGCCCGACACGAGACATGGCTTTCGTCGTCTGGTGGAACGGTTGAATCCGGTTGGAGCGATCGGTGCTGTCCCTGTGTTGGATAAAAATTTGCTGTAGTGGCTTTATTCCCCGACGTTGCCTTCCTTGACTACCAGCTATGGCAAGACTTTCAGCTGATTTACATCGTGGACGGGGCTGCAGTTTAGTCATGGATAGTGTGTTGAAAGTCAGCGCTGGAAGCCTGTTAGCAGTGGTATGCTCCCCCTTTTTACCATCCCCATCCACACGAATACTCATACTGGTTTAAGAAATCCACCAGTCTCCCTGCGCCACACAGCCGAAGGACCCATCCCCTTCTCGGATGGTACCATGATCGCAATAGGCACCAAACTCATCATCCCCTGCTCCTGTCAATGGGACGAAAGATGCTCAAATCAGAATCATGTTACACCAACAATTTCCCTCCATCCCCTTTACAACCTAACTCAGTGAGAAAGTAACCATCGATCCCAGATACGAATGAAATGTCGACTCCATGCACTTAAGGGGAAGGAGATTAGGCAGACACCGAGTCATTGTCGTGGATGTCAGGATCCGGGTGGGGGTGGCTTTTCGGTCCGGGTCGATGGAGGATGCCTTGCCAGGCACCCACAGAGACACGTGACCGGCGGGATGGCCCTAGCTCCCAACAATTCCGGTGTAGCGGGAAGCCGGCTGGGTGGATCGTTTAACGGGAAAATCCCTGTCGGTTTTGTTTGGGTTGTAATTAGGGTGTACTGAACGGAGATTGATGATCGTGTTGGTGATCCTGTTGGTATCGGAAAATAGCGGAAGGGTCGGATGGGGAGAACGAACTGATAAGAATGATATGAAGGAGCGAGAAGAAAGTGTCATTATTCGGGGGCGGGATTGTGGTTCTGACCGAAAAGTAAGGGACGGTCGGACCGAGTCAGTCGGTGGGGGAGATGCAGGGCGAGGAAATTGTCCGGTTTTTGGTATCTTCTGTCGGGGTGGTTGAGTGGCTGACGGGCATACAAATGAAGGACCTCCGCAGGGAGGGTGGCGAACCAATGGGAAGGGGATGGCGGAGGGCAGAGATAGCAAAAGTGCTGGGGGTGAGATTAATCAATTATCATGGTTAATATGGGAGATCCTGGTGGATCCAATAGGACGCTTTCAACGAACTGGTACTATCGACGGAGTAATTTATAGAGATTGGAGAGGGAAATGAAGGGATTCAGCCGGAACTTTATCTACTGGGCAGTTTCTAGGGGGTTCGTTGCTTTTTCTGCTCTTGCTACGGATACTCCCCTCACCATCGTCTGAGTCACTGAGTGGCATGAACTGGCGATCGAAATCGACCACACGGACCAAGTACACAACAGTGGGGTCATTCTGACCGCTCAGGATTCAGACCTTGGAAACCGGCCGAGATGTATCAGCTTTCCAGGTCCCAACCCCTTTGGCTCAGCCCCTGCACGATAGCTTCGTTTCATCCAGGAATTTAGCCCCATCTCACAAAGAACCATCCTACATTTGATTGGCGGGTGCCTAGATGCTAGGAGGACCGGATTGGACGAAGCCTTGAGCTAATGCACGAATTGCGGCCCTATCTGGCAGGACCCACCCACCCTGGCTAAGCGCGCAGCAATCACTGTCACCCATTGGTTGGGATAGGGGAGGTCCGAATTCTGAGTCGTGACAGGCTGACAGGCTCGCGCCGTTGGGATTCGGTCCAGTGGAGGATCGCAGCTAAAGTGGAGCCGGTGAAATTGCACTGGCCATGTTCCTCAAATCGTATCCTCCGGATAAGCTTCGCCTCTGTTCCTCCTTCCTCGGACTGTCTGTCAGGATGGTCCCTTTTGCTCTTAATTGATATGGATTTGGGGTCCAATAACCACGATCCCAACCTGAAAGGTCGTACCGTCATCGTACTCATAAGGCTCCGGATGGATCGGATCCCTCACGTGTGCATTCAGGCTGACGGCTTCCATTAGCCTTCCCACTAGTCAGAAGGAATGCAGGAAAATGCTCCTATTGGCCCGCGGGGTAGATTGCGAGATCTAGCGTGTCCAGGCTGCTGGTTCGCCCGCAAATGACACCGGCGCTTTATAAGGCCGGGCATGCCTCCCGTCTGCATCTCGACCACGCCCACTCTCCTTCATCACTCACCCCGGGCTCTTGCCCACAGTCACTCCTTTTGAACCACCGGCGTTCCCCCTTTTGCTTTCTTGCTTCTTCAACAGACAGGCTAGACGCCGTCTCATCATGCAGCTTCTCTTCACCTCCCTCTTCGGGCTCTTCATGGCCAACCAAGCGCTGGGCGCGGCCGTCTTTGCCCACTTCATCCTCGGCAACGCATGGAACTACAACCTAACCACATGGGAGGAGGATATCACCCTGGCCCAGGAGGCCCATATCGATGCGTTCGCCCTCAACATGGGCTACGGCGACTCGAGCCTCGCCACCCAGGCGGCCCTGGCCTTCGAGGCCGCCAACAAACTCGACTTCAAGCTCTTCTTTTCCTTCGACTACGAGGGAGGCACCGGTGCCTGGCCCCAAGCCGACGTCCTCACTTACCTCAACAAGTACGCCTCCAACTCCGCCCACTACAAATACAATGGCAAGCCCTTCGTCTCCACCTTCGAAGGCACCGCCAATGCCGCCGACTGGATTACCATCAAATCAGAGACCAACTGCTTCTTCGTCCCTGACTGGTCCTCCCTCGGAGCCGAAGGCGCCCTCAAAGCCGGCGGTGGCGGCGTCCCCGACGGTCTCTTCAGCTGGGGCGCTTGGCCATCCGGTCCCAACAACATGGACAATGCCACCGACCTCACCTACCTCGACCTCGACATCCCTTACATGATGCCCGCCTCCCCCTGGTTCTACACCAACCTGGCCGAGTACTCCAAGAACTGGCTCTGGCGCGGCGACAGCCTCTGGCACGACCGCTGGGAACAGATCTGGGAGCTGCAGCCGGAATGGGTCGAGATCATCACTTGGAACGACTACGGCGAGAGCCACTACATCGGTCCGATTCGTGAAGATGCTCTCAGTCTTATGGAGACGGGCGGCGCTCCCCTCAACTACATCGAGAACATGCCCCACGATGGCTGGAGACATATCCTCCCTTTCGCTATCGATACCTACGTCAGCAAGAACGCCTCCATCACTGACGAAGCCCTCGTCACTTGGTTTCGTCCGAACCCCGGCCATGCCTGCGGCACGGGAGGTACCACCGGTAACACGGCAAGTCAGGGACAGACCTTGTACGCTCCCGCCGAAGTCGCCCAGGATAAGATCTTTTACTCTGCTATGCTCGACTCCCACGCCAACGTCACCGTCACGGTGGGAGGAAAGTCCCTCGGCGCGACCTGGGACAAGGCCCCTAGCGGAGCAGGACTCTACCACGGCGGTGTGGAATATGGTAGCGCCACCGGTAAGGTGGTAGTGACTGTCACCCGGGATGGAGAGACGGTGGCTAGTGTGGCTGGGGAGTCGATCTCCACTACCTGTGCCGAGACATTGAGCAACTGGAATGCCTGGGTGGGGTCCAACGTCACTACTACTAGTACTAAGGGGGTCGCGAGCCGTTCTCTGGACAAGGGCACACTCGAGGTGATTAACAGACACGCGCACAAGCATCTCCACAGAGGTCACAATCATTTTCACTGATGTGTTTGACTACTGGGGGACATTTGGTTTGAACGAGAACATGGTTTTATCTTCTTCAATACATATTTGAATGGGCTATCCCATACTTTTGATATCACACACCTCGATGTAGAAATCATTGTATCAAACTAGACGCGACAAATTCCAAGGGTAGGACTAGTTACTTAAGTCCCAAGCCCTCTTATATCAAGCCCCAGCACCGACCGCCACCGCTCACCCCATAATACCATCTGAGATAAATCAGACACCAAAACATGGTTAACGTCTTCTCATCATATCCCACACCAATCCTATATCTTCTTCATACCTAAGACCAATACCCAAAACCACGTCAGGATTTGAAATGATCCAAACAAGCCAATCGCGACCTATGCTCAACCCCCACCCCCCCCCCCCCCCCCCAGAATGGCAGAAAACCATCCCCACTCAATATATTCATCCACCCATCCTTCTAAAGATGCATTGTGCTCCACGAGCAACGCCATTCCGGCATTGTTATCACCGGCAATTGGTGAACCGTAATCAGCGATGTCAATGTTATTGTCATCCCAAGAAACCCAACCCAACAACGTTAGTTCCTTGCATATCTGTAACGTGAGAAAACGACCACAATTCTTTCTTCTCCCGTATCACTGTCAGTCCTGCAGGGTAGACTTCCTCACCCCGAAAGGCTACCATCCAGCCCAGTCACCCAGGACTGAAACTGGTCTGTTGGGCGTAAAACTGGCGAACTTGTAATCTTTTCGTTATCGGGTTTGTCCGCAGTTGCTCAAGCAGCTCTGCCTGTTCATATATATCCCAGCCACGTCAGAGAACCGACACTTGAGTTGGAAGGACGGTATTGATCCCGTGTCTGTCTATCTCATCCAAGTACGAATTATATTTCTCCTAGCTTGGATATCTGTCGCCATATCTCGCCTTTCTTTCTTTCCTTCTTGCCTTCGATGGGCGTAAGTCTAGCTTCTGTAGCTCACTGAACCATTTATCAAGGAATAATGAATGAGCCAGGAGTAGAGTACTCAGTGGGATAATCTAATAGACACCTCCCAGTGTACTGATCATAACCTCCCTAATCCCCAGTCCCTGTTTTGTTTTCCCAATGTGGCAATGCAGTGCTGCATTCGTAATATCAGGGTCCTCGCAACTCGATAATCCAGACACCAAGTCTAAAATAAAGAAGGACCGAAGCATAGCGAGTCAAGCACACGGCTTGATGAGGCAGCTATATTGCCATAGATGTCTATGGCTATCGCGCCGACGGTGTCATTGCATTGTAGCTAACTGGTCGCCAGATTATTGATGATGCGTTATCATGAGTAAGTAGGTTGGATCGTATCAATGATAAGCATCAAAGATGATGCTGGGGGGGTAGTGGGGGTTGATCTATGGTAATACCTGAATGTCAGAGATTTGATGACCTGATAAGAGGAGGATGAGTTTTAGGATTGGGTGGGTTATTCTTGGGGTGATGCAGAGGGGGCAAGAAAAAAAAAAAAAAAAAGTAAGTACCTTAGCAGACGACACCCATGTGCAATATATATATATATAGAAGCCTCTCCAGTTATGTACTGTCAAACATAGAGCAGAACATGGTGTTTGCTCTACAATTCTGATGGACCACTCTGTAGCCTTTGGAATGGCTAATGGTGTGACCTAGGTAATAAATTTGATGTTGATGTTGATGATAATGGTCTGTTGATACTCGCAGGTTCAGTCCAGTGTATAAGTAGGCGAAGGGACGTCTTCGATTACCTAATTCTGGCAGGATGGCTCCGACATACAAAAGACAAAATCCGTACATTTCTACGGAAATAGAAGTATCTGCCGGATTCTCCGGCCGTATAAACGGACATTCTCAGAAAAAAAAAGGTAGACAGCGAAAATATGAAGCCATGGTACACCCTGCGCTGGTGCCGATCGGGAAGCTCCGGTGGGTCGACCCACGGGCGGGAACAGGAAGCAAAAAGCAAAAAGAACGTCAGCGACAGGACTCGAACCTGTGCGGGCGAACCCAATAGATTTCTAGTCTATCGCCTTAACCACTCGGCCACACTGACTACTTGATGTAATTAGCTGCAGTAGAAGGAACTACAAGTCCACTGCAGTCATTTCTCATCTACATGTTGCCTCTGCTTCCGAGTCACTATATGTTTAACTTCAGGTTAATCATCAAAGAAGGTAAAATGTCGGTACTAAATGCGTCATACTAAGGCAAAGAACCAGACGCCGCGCTCTCAAATAACTGTCATAACCCGGCCAACCCATCCCATCGCTCGCCTGGCAACGGTGGCGCCCGAAACAATTAAACTGCGAAAACAGACCCATCCTCCCCGTGCGTGCCAATTTTCCAAGCCCAGGATCCCAGTCCGAAACAAAGTCAAATCCGCGCTCCCAAACATCGCGTCAATCAGAAGTGTCGCGTGGTCTCGTCAGTCCGCCGAAGCGCGCATACATAGTCATACAATACAGGAGCCGCACAAAGGAAATAATAGTACAGACGAAGGATCGCTCAATCATCGGTAAACAAAGGAGTGTCGCTTAGCGGGCAAACTCAGTCCACACCGTGCTGAGCCAACCAACCGGCACGCCCACCTCGGATGGCAGCATCGCCGGCAGCTGGTCGTATTCGCAGCCTTCCAAAAACGCCAAGACGTCATCCCCGCCCAGGCTGGTCGACAGCAGCCCGTTGGTATTCACACTGTCGAGGCCATCCACGGTCACGGGGGGTGACGCGCCCGGGTGGCCAACCGAGCCAGGCGGAGGCAGCAGCGGCAAGCTGTGAGAGGTCGCTGCATTGATCGGAGGCAGAGACTGTGAGTAGGGTGGCGGAGGCTGTTGACGGTTGTTCAGCCACGAATTCAGAGGCTGCAGACGGTTCGCGGGAGGTGGTCCGCCGTATTGCGAGGAGGCAGCCGCCCCCGTCGGTGGGGCTCCGTAAGGGCCCGGCGGTCCCAGCGACGGGAGATTGGGGGACGAGGCGTTGTACAGGCCACTGTCCGGATGATGCTGCAAAGCCGGCAAAGAGTACGGCGACTGAGACTGCAGGGACCTACTCGGGGGCAACGGCAGACTGGGCCGGCGTTCGCCATCTGGGCCGGGGAGCGGCATGCCAGGGCTGTTGATCGGAACCCACGATTCGCGACGGCCACCCGCCCCATCCAGTGGAGGTTCCCCCGTGTCTCCAGTTTCACTGCGCACCGCGTTGCTGCCCGCGTCGCTGAGATTCGTGGCTCGATCGCTGGCGGCGGCCAGGCCGTCCTCATCCGCGTTGCCATCCGGCAGTTGGTCTTCGATTATGCCAAAATCTAGAAACAGCTTTTCAAGCAGCTTGAACTCATCCAAGCCTCCGCCGGGGCCGCCTTCACGCACCGGACGGATGCCGTTCACATGCGCATCCGGGCCATCCAGGTCCATCCGACGCGAGTGTCGCCGGAAGTCGCGTTTGACCTTGGAGAAATAGCTGTGCAGGCGATTGAGCGTGCGGAACCACCCGCGCGCCATCTTCAGGCGCGTGCGCATATCGCGCAAAATGTCGAGCGCCTTCCGGGCTTGGGCCTGGCCCTGGGCGGTACGCTCGCGCGGAGCCAAGGCGGCATCCGGATCCATATGCGGGAAATGGGCCGCGTAGACGCCAATGAAGGCGGCATTGTAGACGGCAAACCCCACGAGAGGATTCTCAACCAGAGCACTCCGGTCTTGGCAGGTCACGGCGAGGTCGATCATCTCCCGGGCGGCTTTGAAGAGCTCCCGAGCACTCTCACGCCAAAATGCCTCGGCCATGCCAGGCTTTTCAATGGGAAAGAGGGGCTCGTCCAGCGGCCCGACCGGCTCTGAGCATCGCATGGGGAGAAAAGGAATATATGACCGATGGAGGACAATGACCGAGAGGAAATAGACCACATGCATGATGGTGTACGGGGAGAGGGTGGTCTTATACATGATGTGTGTGTCGGTGTTGCGTGGGGAGTACTGCAGGTTGCGTGACAAACCGTCTTGGAACTCGTGCAGCATCACGCGCAGCTTGGAGAAACGCGAGTCCGGGTGCCACGGGGGCAGCTGCTCGTTTCTACAAGCATCGTTAGACTGTGGGCAACGACATGGGCAGAAATGGCAAACATACCTTCGACCTCCTGCGCACGACCACTTGGCAATGCTCCCCCAGATGCGAATAATCCGAATCACCCGGCCGAGCACGGACTCTTCCGCACCAACTTCCCACCGATCAATCTCATCCTCACTCGAATCCTTGCGGCGGGAGACCGGAGACCACGATTTGGGGTCCGGAGCGCCATTGCTGGGCAATCGGTCGTCGCCGAGGGTGCCCAGACTCTGCCTAATGCTCGGAATCTGGACGCCCTGGGCTCCAAAGCTTTGCGGGCGACGGGCAACCGGCTCACTGAGACGGGACGTGCGCACCCGTTCGCCAAAGGCAAAGGCGTTGTCACTTGGGAGCTGAATACCCAGCTCCTTGACGCGAATCATGCGCGGCCGGTATTTACCGCTGCTGAGGCAACGGTCAAGAATGAAGCATGCCCAAAACGTCCGACGCTTTGTCTCCTGGGCTATGATATCATCTGAGGTCTGTTCTCGGGGCTCCACCGGCCGCCGTGGAATGCCAAAGATCTCGGCTTCCATCTTGAGCACGGGCGACCGTGGACCATCCCGGTAAGCCATCTCGTTTTCCAGTTCGAAGGGGAGCCCCATGGCCTGGGACAGTCGAATGGCCATGCCGACGTATAGCCACGCGCTCCTGCCACGGCACATGCCCCATTCATGCAACGCCAACATCAACAATGCTTGTACCCGGGTAAGGTCGGTGACTGCCAGGCTGGCGCCGTCGACGCCGGCCAGCCGGCTACGCAACGCTGTCGCATAGTACTCCGAAGCGACGAGGGGATTCGAGGGGTTGCCCGGGGAGGGGGGAGAGTGATAAGCGACCAGTTGCGGATGGAAACGAGCCGTGAGGGCGAGGACCCCGAGGGGAATCAGCGGATTTGGATCCGGCTTAGCGGCAGGCGGACTTTGCGCCGGATCCCGCGAGGGCTCTGCATTGATGGACGGCTGGGAGTGAGCCGAGAGCTGGCGAGTCTGGCCGATGAAGGAAGCGGGATGCAGGAAAGGTAAGATGGTCGCGAAGTGGGATTGGAACAGGTCGAAGACTGCGTCCCAGACCTTGGTAGTCAGGATGGACGAATCGAGCACGTCGAGAGCGGCTCTGGCGCCGTCTCGCGAGGCCGATGAGAGGCCGACCGTCTTCCGTGACCGCTGTCGCTTGGGGCTGTCCCAGTCATTATTACGTTCCTCCCCCTCGGCCAGAGCAGCCAGGTCTCGCTTGGCGGCGCCTCCACCAACTCCAATGGCCGGGGCGGGATAGACACATTCTCGACCCGACGATTCACAGGCGCGACAGGTGGTATCGATACCGGCGTTGACACATTTTATCTTGCTTCGACGGCAGCGAGCGCAGGCGATGCTGGAGCGCATTGTGACGACAAGGACGGGCGCGAGCGACGGGAGGCCCGTCTCTTGGGTAGGAGAGACAGGTAGGGATGCAAATCAAGGACGAAAGGGTGCAGAAGGGAGAGAAAGAGGAAGAGAGGAGGGACAACGTAGTCCCCGGACCCCAGTCGACACGGGTGGTGAGGGTGTGTGGGAGGCAGCTGTTACCTTCCGCCGTATTTCTCCGGTGGTTTTTCCCCGGGATTCCGAACCAGACTCCAGACGGTCTGGGTCGCAAGGGGCGACAGCGCTGGCCGGCCACGGCTGTCGTGTTTTGCCGTCAGTACCACCGGCTAGGGAAGGGGGCAGATGGAAGGGCTCCACCCACGGCAACTGGCTTCGACAACTAACCTGGGTGAGCGACTGCTGGCGTCGGCTTGCTGCTCCTGTGCAAACACTGGACCACGATGCAAGGAGGAGAGGTGCAGTAACAACACAGAGACCGGGGCTGTCGGTAAGTAGGTCGCAGCAAAGTCGCAGCAACAGGGCTGGGTACTTGGACCGGGGATGGGGGCAAACGGCGGGAAGAAGGGGAAAAAAAAAACCTGAAAAGAAGGGGAGAGGGTGGAGAGGGTGGGATAATGAATAAAAAGCCAACGGGGCACGGGAAAAGGAAAGGTAGCGAAGCCGAATGGAAGAATGGGGAGACAGGGTAATTAATTAGTCAATAATGTGCGGCGTGGGTAACGGGGCCGGGAGAAGGCCAGTCGGGTAAGTGGACTGGAGTGTGGACTGTGGGGAGGGAAGGATGGGGGAGAGAAGCAGCAGCAGAAGAATTCACACCAGACAAGGGTAGGGATGAGATGGATGAAGCCGCCAGACGGACGGATATCCACCATGCAGTAGTCAGTAGGTATGGGAGTGGGAGGAAAGGCGTCTGCCCACGGAATACGCGGAGTGTGGGGGAGGCCGAGAGTAGCGTCAGTCCAGGGTCGGGGCACCGGACCGGCACCGCCAGTGGGAATCAGCCCAACAAACAACTGTCGGGTGGATTAGGGATCAAGGGATTGGATGGTGGGGATCAGAAATGAGGGGGGAAGTGGAAAAAAAGGACACGATGCTGGAGATCGATCCTTTGTGGAGGTAGTAGAAGAAGGAGGGAGACGGAGGGAGGGAGGGAGAGATGGAGAAGGGAAGAGGGAGAGAGGAGTAGTGTGAGAGAGTCAGAAGAGCTGGATGGATGGATGACTCCGGCCGACAGACTCAGGCAGGCGGACGATCCCAAGTAGGCAAGGTGCCATCCGCACTTTTGCGGAGGCCCGACCCAAGTTAGTCCGGAGCGGGCTAGTGCGGCCTGAGGATGCAAGGACGCGACCGAGCGGCCGGAGAATGGTGGAGCCAGATTCCGAGTGCCGAGTGGAGTTGCGTAGTCAGAATTCAGAGTTGCCAGGAGGGAGATCCTAAGGATTAAAGCAAGAAAGAAGGAAAGAGTACTCCGTAGATAGGGACTAGGTAGTGTGACAGAGTGACCCGATGGATAGGATGGTCAGATGGAAAAGGGGGGAGAGGAAGAAGGAAAGAAAAGAAAAGCCATCCGGGGGAGACACACACACAGAGAGCTTCGGGTAAATTACCTTACCATGCTGACCTCCAATACTGGGGTTCCGTCCGGAGTAGTGCCTGGTCACGCTGCGTATCCTTTCTTACTACTGGCAAGCGGGCTCGGCGGCCAGTTGGCGCGGAGGGCCCGACCGATCCCATCGGTCCCAGTGGCATGTTCCTCACTTCCTCCTGGCTTCATGACCACCATCTACGTGTGATCGGAGGAAGAGTTCCTCCTCCCCCTGATTGACAGCAACAGCCCACACCACTCTACCCTCTACGCTTCACTCTTGAGAGACACCTACGGTGGTTTCTCCGTCCCTGTACCGACCGAGATGCCGGTTAGCAGCAGCCGTGTGAAACGTCACTTGACCGCCATCTGCCCATTCCATTACCTAACCTGACCTGACAGCCTTCACCACTTCTCCCGGTGCACTGTCGTCCAGCAGGCTAGCTGGAGATGATTAAAAATGGGTACGAGAAAAGGGTTCAAGAGACAGCCTCTCCCCCGAAATTATATTAATAGGTCGGCTCCTCTATAGGTAACCTCGCATGGCATGGATGGAGTTCGCCCCGTAAACCGTTACAGAATCCGGGGATTGCATGACGCGAGCCCCCAAAACGATAATACCGCCGACCCGGACAGCCCAACCCTTCCTTTGCAGCCAGCTGAGCCAGGCCCTTCCACACCC